>NC_133369.1:20426145-20525018 GCF_049309525.1 Garra rufa
TCCCCTTTGGTTCTCTCTGTGTCATCCAGCTCCCCTGGGTCTGGATGCTATGGTACAGGCGTGGCCGAGGCTTCGCCTGTACGCATTTCCCCCGATCGCTCTGCTCCCGGGAGTTCTGGAAAGAGTGCGCCAGGACGGGATTCGCCTCCTGCTGGTGGCCCCGTTCTGGCCGGGTCGAGCCTGGTTCTCAGACCTGAGGTCTCTCCTAGACGGCCCGCCATGGGAAATCCCAGTCAGGAGAGATCTCCTCTCACAGGCAGGAGGGGCAATTCTGCACCCTCGCCCAGAGTTGTGGAAACTGTGGGCGTGGCCCCTGAGGGGGCACGACTCCTAGATTCCGGTCTCTCGACTGAGGTCGTTGAGACCATCCTTCAATCCAGAGCTCCCTCTACGAGAAAGACGTACACCAGGAAGTGGAATATGTTTGTCGCCTGGTGCAGGCAGCACCAAATCGAACCAGTTCACTGCCCGTTGGCTTCAGTGCTGGACTTCTTGCAAGCCCGCCTCTCGGCTGGCAATGCTCATTCTACTTTGAAGGGCTACGTGGCGGCCATAGATGCCTTCCACGCTCCCTTCGGTACTACTTCCCTTGGAAGACTTCCCCTGGTGTCACGATTTCTCCGTGGTGCACTGAGGCTGAGGCCCCCGTTGCGCTCACGTGTCCCTACGTGGGACCTGGCCGTGGTACTTGAGGCTCTTTGCAACCCTCCGTTTGAGCCTATGGAAGCAATTTCGGACAGGTTGTTGTCCTTTAAGACTGCCTTTCTGCTGGCGATCTCCTCTCTCAAGAGAGTGGGTGATCTACAGGCCCTTTCAGTGGCCCCCTCCTTTATCGACTTTGCCCCTGGAATGGTCAAAGCGTTTCTGCACCCTAAGCCGGGCTACTTACCCAAGGTGCCGTCAGCAGTGCCACGGCCCGTAGTGCTTCAGGCCTTCTGTCCTCCCCCATACACGGAGCCGGAACAGCAGAAGCTTAACTGTATGTGTCCAGTGCGAGCACTGGACACATATGTCCACAGAGCTGCCCTGTGGAGGAAGACGGACCAATTATTTGTGTGTTTTGGTCCTCGCAATAGAGGTCTTCCAGCTTCTAAGCTGACTCTAAGTCGGTGGATTACGGATGCCATCTCAACTGCTTACAAGTCCTCTGGTCTTCCCTCTCCTTTGGAAGCCAAGGCGCACTCGACCCGCAAAGTTGCGGCGTCCAAAGCATTCATGTCAGGGGTCCCCCTGCAAGATATCTGTAACGCTGCGGGATGGTCCACGCCGCTTACATTTGCCAGGTTCTACGAACTGGATCTCCCCTATACTCCGGGCTCTATGGCCCTCCTCTCTGACGCTCCCTCTACGAGCAGAGCTGTCTAATTGTGTTTTACTCCAGCAGACTCCTCATGCTTGATAGCAACAACTACACTGGGCTACTTTCGCCCTTCCCAACGGGGGCTGGAGATATCATCTTAGGCTACTTTCGCCTTTTAAATACGGGCTACTTTCGCCCTCTACCCCGGGCTACTTTCGCCCTTTTCGCCACGGGCTACTTTCGTCCGTTGGCAAGTGAGACCCTCGTTTCACTCGGGCCACTTTGGCCCTTCAGACAAGCTGACACTATCTGCTCTGGGCTACTTCCGCCCATATATTCAGGTGGGCTAAGGCCCCCTCTTCTACCAGGGGCTACTGTCACCCCCTTTTAACACGGGCTACTGTCGCCCTCTACCTCGGGCTACTTCCGCCCTATTTCCAGCACGGCTGAGGCCGCAGTGTCATGCTTGGCAGCATTTATACTCTGGGCTACTTTCGCCCCTTACTCTGGGCTACTTTCGCCCTTTTCCACGGGCTACTTTCGCCCGCTTGCGAGTGAGGCTGAGGCCCTCGCATCACTCGGGCTACTTCCGCCCTGCTGATATCCATTCACGGCTGAGGCCGCTTTATGCTTGAGAGCAACTATACTCAGGGCTACTTTCGCCCCTTTTTTTGACGGGAGAGGCTGAGGCCTTCGCTCCATTCGGGCTACTTTCGCCCTTCTTCTAAGACGGCTAGGGCCGCACATTACTCAGGGCTACTTTCGCCCTTCTTTCATGGGCTACTTTCGCCCTTCTCTCTCCACCCGCTCCACACAGAGCAGGGCTTGGAATTCTGGCGGCGTGGGCATATCGTTCCCAAAGCGGAGTGACGCAGCTCGACGTTCCCGAAGGGGAACGCCTCGGGTTTCGTATGAAACCCTAGTTCCTCTAGGGAACGAGACGCTGCGTCGCTTACCACAATTCTGGCATCCCTGCAGCGCTCCTGGTGGCAGAAGCTGCCGGCTGCATTCACCGCATGTGCTTTATAGCTTCCTGGCTCCTGACGTCACCCCGTCCGTGACGTCATACGTAACTCTCTATTGGACTGATTTCACACGTGATTCAGAGCGTGGGCACGCTGGAGGCGTTCCCAAAGCGGAGTGACGCAGCGTCTCGTTCCCTAGAGGAACTAGGGTTTCATACGAAACCCGAGGCGTTCCCCGAAGAGACAATTTGGAAACACCTCTGCAAAAAGCTGGTAGTCGGCTAATGATGCTCCCGCCCAGCAGCCCCAAGGACATGACAGTGACAAGGAAGGAACCGTTGGAACGCTGCCACCTGCTTCTTAGCCTCTTAAAACCTGTCAACAACAGAACTGACTGTGTCGCCGAACAGGCCAACAGAAAAAACCCATCCTTGTCTTTAAAAAGCTCCAGCATTTCTTTGTGGAGAGAGGAAAACCTTCCAGAAGAACAACCATCTCTGCAGCACTCCACCAGTCAGACCTGTATGGTAGAGTGGCCAGATAGAAACCACTCTGCAGTAAAAGGGACATGACAGCCTGCTTGGAATTTGCCAAAATGCACCTGAAGGACTCTCAGACCATGAGAAACAACATTTTCTGGTCTGATGAAACAAAGATTGAACTCTTCGGCCTGGATGCCAAGCGTCATGTCTGGAGGAAACTGGGCACTGCTCATCACCTGGCCAATACCATCCCTACAGTGAAGCATGGTGGTGGCAGGAACTGGGAGACTAGTCAGGATCAAGGGAAAGATGAATGCAGCAATGTATGAAGACATCCTTGATGAAAACCTGCTCCAAAGCACTCTGGAATTCAGACGGGCGACGGTTCATCTTATAACAGGACAACGACCCTAAGCACACAGCCAAGATAACAAAGGATTGGCTACGGGACAACTTTGTAGTGTCCTTGAGTGGCCCAGCCAGAGCCCAGACTTGAACCTGATTGAACATTTCTGGATGAGATGCTGCATCTGAAATGATTTTGGAACGCCTCTGTGAGGAGCAGGTAGTCGGCTAATGAAACCTGTCAACAACAGAATTGACTGTGTCCCCAAACAGGCCAACAGGAAGAACCTGTCCATGTCTTTAATTTCGGACTCTTTGGTGGCCAGTAGAGACAAATCTGTGACCCGACGAAATTCTTTAATGTCTTCGAACTTCACCTCCTCTCCCTCATCAAGTTCCTTCAGTAGGTTGGCTTGGTAAGCCTGCAACACTGCCATAAGGTGCAGGTAACCCCCAGCCTGACCTGCCCCTGTATACGCCTTACCCACAAAAGCCAAAGTAAGGTAATGCTGAGTCCTTGAGGGACGATGTGGACTCAGGAGACAGATTACTCGCAAACATCTGCTCTACTCGAGGCATTGCCCAATAGGCCCCATGATGTTTGAATAATTCAAAATGGTTTCCCCCATGATCTAGACACCTCTGTGTGAAGATCGGGGAAAAGCATAAGGCCTCTGTGTGAAGGTAGTGGCTTAGAATGCAGGAAGCATTCATCCAACTTACTTTTAGGACGATCATCCTGCTTCTCGGCAGGCCAGTCGATGTTAAACTTGGCCACAGCCCGAGTAACTACCTTCCCATCTCCTCCACCAGATCCATTTGCGATCTCCATGACTGCAGCCACCACTCTGCCTCAGCAGAAGTGGGACCTCAGCCGTGAAGCTCACCAGGGCACCTTCCTCGAAGAGGAGCTGTAGATGACGCAGTCTGATCTAACGCTAACTCAATATGACATTAAATATTCGTCTACTGCTTGCTGTAGAAGTTGCAGTTCGCTTCAGAAACCCTCCACCTTCCCCAGCTCCACCTGTAAAGATCTGCTACGGTGTGATTTCATATAGAGTATGTTATGTGTGCATCAGCAGTATTTCTTACATGCTCACAGCAGCATCTCTCTGGATGTATTTCTTACATTGCTCAGCCACAGCAGCAGCAGTGTAGTAGATCTATTTCGTTAGACCAAACACATCAACATTGTCATGTACCTTACCATGCTAAACTCTCCGAGAGTAGTCATGACAGAACTTAAATAACTTTCCCTCTTTCTTCTTCTGCAGAAAAATGCTTTTAGTGTAAGTGAGTTTACCCAGGATAATGTTGCAGAAAGAGAAACCATCAATTAAAAATGATCATTAAAAAGATAAAAATGTGAAATGCAAAAAGCTTTGTGTATGGGTAAGATTAAACAATCATAGAATATGTTATTAACTTGGTATAAAAACAATAAAAATAATTGAAAACAAGAGCAAAACTGTGTGTGGACTTGCTATAAAGACGGGTTAAGTCGAATGTTCCAGCTCATGACCAGGGTATAGGACAGAGTAATTAAATAGTTCAGGGTTTAGCGAGCGACCTCTCAAAATTCATCACAGGCCCAGCATTCCTCAGGATTAAGAGGGGAGGGACCTGGGGTTTGATAAATGTCCTTATATATCTTAATAATTAACATCTGCATCTGAGAGGCTGTGGAAAGATGAAAAGAGAGATTACACCAGACAAACACAGTGAGGTGTCACAGTTTGGCTCTGGAAACTGTGTGGAAAATCACCTCAGGTATATTTGCAATGAAATTAGAAACAAGCCAAATAAAAGTAAATTTTCCCTGTTTTATAAGGTTATGGGTTATCATGGTGCACTTGCCTGCTAAAAAGCAAATCCAGTGGCTCTCCATCAAGACGTGAAGATCGTAAAGCTGGTCAACCAGCATAGTCTTTCTGCTGCAGTTAGTTAAGCAGGGAAATTGTAATTGTTAAACTAGGTAAAGGCATAAGTTTTCCAAAAATTCTGTCATCATTTACCCACATTCCTTTATGACACATGTCAAAGTCTTTTACTCCCAAAATACACTACTAAACGTGTGATTGCATGTGCATGTGCGCATCAGAACAACCTGGAGCACACTGTGTTCCCGTGTGTTTGCTGCTCTTAGCACTATGTAGGGGAAAGTTGAAGCGTTACTTAGTGTTAGGGAAGGAGCAGTAAGATGAATGACTAGCCAGCCTGCTGTGAAACATAACCCAGCAGCCCAGTGTGAGTGTGGTGAGACCGTGGCCTTCATAGTCTGCAATTATTAAGCACTCGTTCCGTCCCTACTCTCCTCTGCTCTACATTAAAACTTTAACATGCCGGAGGAGTGAAATCACACATTGTGCTGCCCCATTGTGGATTAAAGGTTAAAGGTTAAGTGTGTGGTACACACACAGATTAAGAGCCTCTTTTAAGTGTACATTAAATGCATTTAAAGACTTTGAGGAAGAAAAGAAAACACATAATGACTTTAAACTTTAACCCAGTGAAAGTAAATCTTCAAGTAATGGTACAATGCATTCCATGGCACTATAAAATGAGGCTCCATGAATCATGTACATACATGATGCAACATACATGACTAAGCCTACAGGGAATCTGTGCACTTTTTGAAACATTTTCTAAGGTAGTATTTGAGGAAGCATAAATCGAAACAAATAAAATTAAAATTGAAAAAAATAACACACACACACACACACACACACACACACATGTTGGGTTTACATGTTTTATGGGGACATTCCATAGGCGTAATGGTTTTTATACTGTACAAACCGTACTTTCTATGGCCCTACACCTACCCTACACCTAAACCTAGCCCTCACAGGAGATTGTGCACACTTTTACTTCATCAAAAAAACTCATTGTGCATGATTTATAAGCCTGTTTCCTTATGGGGACCTGAGAAATGTCCCCACAAGGTCAAAATCTACTGGTATTCCTATCCTTGTGGGGACATTTGGTCCCCACAACGTGATGAATACCAGGTACACACACACACACACACACACACACATACGAGAGTAATGTTGCATTTCTACAACAGTTCAACGGCATAAGTGTGTACATTATAGAGATGAAAATGGAGTGTCTTTAAAACCCCTCTTTTGTGCAGAACTGCTTCCTTCCCTCATGGATTTAAATCTCAGTTTGACAGTTTAACACCTGAGCCAAAGCCTCCATTTCTAATTTGAAAATGTCACTTTAGAAGTAGTAATGAAGAAACATTAAGTTGCTTCATTAAAAGCTTATTGTATTGCTCTATTAAAAGCTTAATGTATTATATAAAGGAGACGATGAGAGAGAGATGGACTGAGTGTGACCACCTGCATCTGATACCTGCATTCATTCTTCAGCTCAATCTCATATTCACAATAAAACATTAGTTTTCATGTCCGCTGAGGAAAGCAATATCTTTGTTGCACTATCCTTTCATCTGTTAAGAGTGATTTCTGATGATGACAACACAAGGTGTTGTCGAAAACAAAAATAACTTCCTTGTTTGCAACCCTGAGTCTCTTTCAAAATAAAAGTCTATACTGTTGACTCACTCATAAAGGGAGTCTCTTGTCGCTATTTAATAAAAAAATGAAATAAAAACACTGTCACACACACAGACACACACAGTTTATCAGTACTCAATACTATTACAGTTTTTTTGGATTGCTTAAGCACAATTTTAAAAACTGGGCCAGTGTTTTCAAAACAGTACTCACAATTAGCACAACCACACACCCAATTAACAAAACACTACAGATTCTTTGCATAATTAAACAGTCTTGTAAAAACTATACACTTATGTTTAAAAACCACACTTTTTTACCATAAGAAACACACGTTTCACATTTACTATACTCTGTTTGCACGAGTTACACTCTGCTGTGATAAACCTAAAACACTATTTGCACTTCTACTTCCCTATGATTAGAGTAGGCTACCATCAACAAAGTACAAATATAAAGTAAATCCATCAAAAAACTACACAAGACCAATGTTGCACACTGAAGAAACTCGTTTATTTCTCAACATGCCCAAAATGTTGACATGGAGATGCATAGTACTGTAACATGTCACTTTACGTATTGTACTGTAAGTTTACTATTACAAAAAAAAAAAAAAAAACACTAGACATCGTCTCTTCGCCTAGCTGGATCTGGCCAGAGAATTTCATCAACATCGCAGGCAATGTTGTCATTAGCAAGACACCTTGGAAAGAAACGTCTTGAATGACGAATCCATCCTTGTATTCCTGCTACCTCCATCTGGTCACAGGCCTCCTCCATGGCTTGGATGAGGGGTACCTCAGCCTGGAGATGGAGATCATATACCTTCCACCGCCATGCCGAGAAAAACTCTTCTATAGGGTTGAGGAATGGAGAGTATGGTGGAAGATATAGGACGGTGAAATGTGGATGTTGCTGAAACCAGTTCTGAACCAGAGCAGAGCGGTGGAAAGACACATTGTCCCAGACAACAATGTATTGCATATGATCGATTTGATTTGCTGCTGTTATGTTGTGCAATTGGTCCAAGAATGTAAGTATGAGTGCTGTGTTGTAAGGGCCCATACGGGCATGGCGGTGGAGGACCCCATTCTGTGTAATGGCTGCACAGAGTGTTATATTTCCCCCACGTTGCCCTGGGACATTGACTATAGCCCTGTGGCCAATGACGTTTCTTCCCCTCCTTCGTGTTTTCGTCAGGTTGAACCCAGCCTCATCTACGTAAATGAACTCATGCTGGATCTCCTCTCCATCCATTCGTAAAACTACCTGAAGAACAGTGTCAGGCAAAAGGGTGTAGTTCAGTGTAGATCTAGTATACATATTACAGTACAGTAAAAGATTATGAGACAGTATGCAAGATCACACTGCTAAAGTGAATACATACCTCTGCATAATCATGCCGCAGTCGTTTCACCCTTTCAGAATTGCGCTCGAAAGGCACTCGATAAATTTGTTTCATTTGAATATGATTTTTTAGGATGCGTGCCAGTGTTGATATTGAGACCTGATGGATATCGTTGAAACTGGCATGGTTATTGACAATGTTAGCTTGGAGCTGTTTGAGTGTTATAGCATTGTTGGCCAAAACCATGTTTACTATCTCCCTCTCTTGCTGTTCTGTGAACATAGGAGGCCTTCCCCCTTGTCGTTCCTGACCCTCAATCCTACGTAGAAAAAAAACAGTAAACAATAGTACAGTAATTTCACAGGACAAGGTAACAGAAGTGCTGATACTGCATAGAATACAGTACTGTAAGCAGCTACTGAAACCGTGCAGATGTTTTTGATATGGTGATATTTTTACAATACCTATTTTCCAGTCGAAATGTTCTTATCACACCTGCCACTGTGTATCGGCTTAGATTTGGCTGTACTCGCAGTCCAGCCTCCCTCAGCGTCAGGCCGTGGTTGACAACGTGGTCAACCAGTGTTGCGCGGATCTCATTTGTCAGATTCGGTCCTCTTTGAGCACCTTCTTGTCTTCGTCTTCGTCTTCCTCTCCTTCTACCTCCAGCATGGCCTCCATCTCTTTCTCTGTTGATTCCTCTTCCTCCCCTTCCTCCTCCTCCTTCTCGTCCTCCTCCTCGTTGTCCTCCTCATCGTCTTACTCTTTCTCTGACTCTTTCCATTGTGCTTGAAGACCGATGAACTCACCTGCTGCTTTTTATAGTGCTTAAACACCTGATTGGTGTGTCTACAATTAAGCAAACAAGTGTTTGCACACCTGATGACTGTGTTGAACCAATTGGTTGGACGGTGCGGTAATTTGACAGTCAGTGCTTTGGTATTGCAAGGAAGTGACTTCATGATAGATTTTTGTGTGTAATGTATGTTAAGTGTGTTTAGTGTTTTGCAAATCACTGTGTGTAGAGTTTTGCAACAAGTGTGAGGTTGACAATGTGCTTATAGTTGTGCAAATATGGGCTGATGTTTTGCTTTTTGAGTGTAAGGTTTTGCTAATAGTGTACTACTTTTAATTTTAGTGTGTAAGCAATCCAAAAAAACTGTAATAAACATTTACTTTTATTTATATAAAATATTATTTATTGAATAATAATATTTAACTAGATAAAAAAGTTCATCAAGACAAACTTTAAGTTGGCTTGAGAAAGCTTTGCCTTAAAGTTAAAAGAAGTTTTGAAAGCTTTAAGCAGTTTGATTAGATTTTAAAGTTTAAAGATAGAAAAAGTTTGAAAAGATTTAAGTTTGATGGTTTTCAGTCTGAAATAGTTTGAAGTTTAAAGTAGTTTTAAAGCTTAAACAGATAGATAGATAGATAGATAGATAGATTTATAGACAGATTAATGGATAGACTTATAGACATTAATGGATAGATTTATAGACAGATTAATGGATAGATAGATTTATATATAGATAGATGTTTCTATGTGGTTGGTAGGGTACTCTGGGTGGTTGCTAGGGTGTTGCTATGCGGTTGCTAGGGTACCTGGGGTGGTTGCTATGTGATTGCTAAGGTGTTGCTATGCGGTTGCTAGGGTACCTGGGGTGGTTGATAAGGTGTTGCAATGCGGTTGCTAAGGTACCTGGGGTGGTTGCTAAGGTGTTGTTATGCGGTTGCTAGGGTACCCGGAGTGGTTGCTATGTGGTTGCTAGGGTACCCGGGGTGGTTGCTAAGGTGTTGCTATGTGGTTACTAGGGTACCCAGGGTGGTTACTAGCATGTTTCTAGCATGTTGCTAGCATGATTTTAGCATGACTAGCAAGTCGTTAACATGATTTTAGCATGACTAGCAAAGTCGCTAGCATGATTTTAGCATGATTAGCAAGTCGCTAGCATGATTTTAGCATTACTAACAAGTCGCTAGCACAATTTTAACATGATTAGCAAGTCGCTAGCATGATTTTAGCATGATTAGCAAGTCGCTAGCATGATTTTAGCAAGACTAGCATGTCGCTAGCATGATTTTAGCATGACTAGCAAAGTCGCTAGAATGATTTTAGCATGATTAGCAAGTCGCTAGCATGATTTTAACATGACTAGCAAGTCGCTAGCACGATTTTAGCATGATTAGCAAGTTGCTAGCATGATTTTAGCATGACTAGCAAGTCGCTAGCACGATTTTAGCATGATTAGCAAGTCGCTAGCATGATTTTAGCATGACTAGCGTCATGTTTGCCCTATAACGTTTGCCCTTAGCCTATAATTTTTGCTCTGAAACAAATAATAGATTAATTAGACTGCCTGTTAGATTTACCCAAAACAAATTATATATAATTTTAACCATTGTAGAGACATCAAGAGTCAGTGTCAAATTCCAGAATAACTCTGAGGTAAGACTGCTCTCAGCGGGTTCATGAGCATTGAACGGCCAGTGAAGCCCTAGAGATCACATCTCAGAAAACGGTGAAGCAAATTTTCAAATAGACATTATCTTTATTAATAAATCACATATTTGAAATCTAAACAACTATTTACACAATTAAAAGATATTAATTAATTTATTTTTTTTTGCATTTATATTATTTAATATATAATTTAACTTAGGGTTATGCTGTATGTTGAAAACATACATTGCAGGCATCTCAAACTTGGTAGAATGCATGTTTACATCTCTGTAAAGAACGTCATAAATCTAAAGCCAAATGCACAATACAAGACTGACAATTATCATATTGCATACTTTTTTTTAATTGTGTGTATCTTTCTACATACTGTATGCACAGGACTCTGTGTGGGTGACCTCCGTGAAGTTGGCACCCCATAAAAAGAAATAATGACCAAAACTATGCCATTCGTTAGTGCTACGTTTGTGCTGATTTGTGCCGCAAAAACGAACGTTTGTGCTGGTTTGTTGTTTAAGATATTAAACATTATTTTTTTGACCGTATGACGTCACTTTCCACCCCATGTTGTCCAAATCGCTCCAAACCGGCGCAGTTCGTTTGTGCTCGATTTGTGCCCGTTTGTGCCGTTAAAATAAACACTGTATCTGTTTTCCTTCCCTAGATATAACCAAAATATTTTCGGGGCTGTGACGTCACTCTCCACCCCAGTTCCTCTAAATCACACAAAACTGGTGTCATTCGTTTGTGCTCGATTTGTGCCCGTTTGTGCCGTTGAAATGAACGTCAAATATATTTCCATTTCTTAGAAATAACAAAAACAATTCGGGGCAGTGACGTCACTCTCCACCCCATGTCGTCCAAATCTTTCCAAACCGGTGCCGTTCGTTTGTGCTCGATTTGTGCCCGTTTGTGCCGTTAAAACAAACCTGGTATCTCCGAGCCCTTCTTAAATATAATGGGGGAAAATACTTGTTTGGGACTGTTAGGTAACTCTCCACCCCATATCGTCTAAATCTAGCCAAAAGGTGCCATTCGTTTGTGCTCGATTTGTGCCCGTTTGTGCCGCTAAAATAAACATTGCATCTAATTCTCTTCCTTTGAAATAAACAAGCAGGGTGTTTTATAGCATATTTTACACGGAGCTCCTGCAGATTTACACTGCACTTACAGTGTATAAATAATATTATGAGATTAATAATAATAATAAAAAAGAAATTAGAACAGAAACATGAAATTACAGAAAAAAATACAATGACACTTTTGAATGTGAAACTAAATTGCCAATAGATGACAGCATGCTCCTGTTTTAATGAGTGAGTCGTAAGTCATTTATTCAATGGAGGTATGAAACACGGCTGATTCAATCTGGAAGGAAGAACTGTTTTTATGAATGGGTCAGTGAATTACAAATAGAACCAGCCCAAATCGCCTCAACCCGGTGCTTCTACAGTACTTCTATACTCTTTGATATTATGTCGTGGCCACGAGATATTAATTCGTGGGAACGACATCCTTATGTCGTGAGACGATAGATGCAACGATGAGGGAACGACATGCATTTCTCGAGGCCACGAGTTAAGTACATAAACAAACCTGCGTGACCATAGTACCCCCGATTAGATAGGTTTATTAATATTTTATTTTGAGTTAAATGATTGTATCAATTATTCTAGAAATTAATACAATATTAAATTATTATATTAACAATAGGCGATGCTGTCTGTGCGCGACGTAGAGAGCATTCAAAAGTTTATCATGAATAAATAAAGTGCATCAAATAAAATGGCCCTACAAGAAATATTTTATGCATCCCACAATCTTGTCCATTAACTGATCCTATTTTTTCCGTAATATTTGTATTATTCGTTTATATTCGTTATTTTTCCTTTTATTTCGATTTCTTTACTCAACGTTCTTAATGTAAATGATACTGTAAATGCTGGACATGCCAGTAAAGCTTTGATTATGCTATATGACTGGGATTTTTACTGGAATGCAGTTTATATGTTGAATTTAACATATATTTCATTTTATTTCGTCTAATTATAACTTATATAAATAGTGTTTCATTGACAAGTGAATCATTAACGTAGTTTCATTTGTAAATCGTTTATGGTCACACACAGGCATAAATACAATCATAAAAACAAAACTATTGGCATAATTGTCGTTCACAATATTTGCTAAATATATGGCAAATAACATATAGTCTACACAACGTCATTTAGATAAAGCGATACACAATAAATAAAAAAATATAGCTCTAAGTCACTTATCATTTATTATTATTATTATTATTAGGCTATTATTATTAGGCTATTATTCTATTATTAACTGGTTAGGGCTATATTTTTTCACGCCTGACAATTAGCTACCAATTAAGTTTGACTTTATGATTGCATTTACACCCCTGTGTGACGATAAACGAAAATGTTTTTATTTATAAATGAAACTATAGTCTACGTGAATGATTCATTCCTCAGTGAAACACCATAGTATTATATAGTCTAGTCTATATAGACGAAACAAAATAAAATATATGTTCAATTCAATTAACTTTAAAACTACAGTAAAAATCAGTCATAGCCTAATAGCCGTATATAAACGAAAATTAAAATATATACAATAATAATAGGCTAATCATAATAGAAATTACTACTACTAGCCTACAACTGCTAATAATAATAATACGAAAAAAAGACGATCAGTTAATAGAAGGAATGTCATGTAGGCGTATTCTGTGTGACGATAAATGATTTCCAAATGAAACTACTTGAATAATTCACTCTTCAGTGAAACACTATATTTGTCTATTAATTAGACTAAATAAATTAAGCTACAATAGATGGTAAATTCAACCTTTAAACTGCATTCCAGTGCAAACCCCAGTCATAGAACCTTACAGTATTAGGCTACATTAAAAAAATTAAGTAAAGAGATCGAAATAAAAGGAAAAATAACGAATATAAACGAATAATAAAAAAATATTACGGAAAAAATAGGTTTAGTTAATGGACAAGATTGTGGGATGCATAAAATATTTCTTGTAGGGCCATTTTATTTGATGCACTTTATTTATTCATGATAAACTTTTGAATGCTCACGTCGCGCACAGACAGCATCGCCTATTGTTAATATAATAATTTAATATTGTATTAATTTCTAGAATAATTGATACAATCATTTAACTCAAAATAAAATATTAATAAACCTATCTAATCGGGGGTACTATGGTCACGCAGGTTTGTTTATGTAACTCGTGGCCTCGAGAAATGCATGTCGTTCCCTCATCGTTGCATCTATCGTCTCACGACATAAGGATGTCGTTCCCACGAATTAATATCTCGTGGCCACGACATAATATCAAAGAGTATAGAAGTACTGTAGAAGCACCGGGTTGAGGCGATTTGGACTGGTTCTATTTGTAATTCACTGACCCATTCATAAAAACAGTTCTTCCTTCCAGATTGAATCAGCCGTGTTTCATACCTCCATTGAATAAATGACTTACGACTCACTCATTAAAACAGGAGCATGCTGTCATCTATTGGCAATTTAGTTTCACATTCAAAAGTGTCATTGTATTTTTTTCTGTAATTTCATGTTTCTGTTCTAATTTCTTTTTTATTATTATTATTAATCTCATAATATTATTTATACACTGTAAGTGCAGTGTAAATCTGCAGGAGCTCCGTGTAAAATATGCTATAAAACACCCTGCTTGTTTATTTCAAAGGAAGAGAATTAGATGCAATGTTTATTTTAGCGGCACAAACGGGCACAAATCGAGCACAAACGAATGGCACCTTTTGGCTAGATTTAGACGATATGGGGTGGAGAGTTACCTAACAGTCCCAAACAAGTATTTTCCCCCATTATATTTAAGAAGGGCTCGGAGATACCAGGTTTGTTTTAACGGCACAAACGGGCACAAATCGAGCACAAACGAACGGCACCGGTTTGGAAAGATTTGGACGACATGGGGTGGAGAGTGACGTCACTGCCCCGAATTGTTTTTGTTATTTCTAAGAAATGGAAATATATTTGACGTTCATTTCAACGGCACAAACGGGCACAAATCGAGCACAAACGAATGACACCAGTTTTGTGTGATTTAGAGGAACTGGGGTGGAGAGTGACGTCACAGCCCCGAAAATATTTTGGTTATATCTAGGGAAGGAAAACAGATACAGTGTTTATTTTAACGGCACAAACGGGCACAAATCGAGCACAAACGAACTGCGCCGGTTTGGAGCGATTTGGACAACATGGGGTGGAAAGTGACGTCATACGGTCAAAAAAATAATGTTTAATATCTTAAACAACAAGCCAGCACAAACGTTCGTTTTTGCGGCACAAATCAGCACAAACGTAGCACTAACGAATGGCATAGTTTTGGTCATTATTTCTTTTTATGGGGTGCCAACTTCACGGAGGTCTCTGACACAGCTCACTGCTTTTCCATTTAACGAAAATCACTCGAATAAGTAGATTTTCCCTCTTGGTTGTGGTTGTCTGCTTGTTTTGTCCCTTTTTTATCTTTATCTTTTTAGACCACAGTCTTTATTCAATTGACTTATCCCTTTAAAACAAACAAACAAACAAAAAAACAGACAAACTTTCTTCTCGAAGCTTTTAAGGTTTTTAGGCTACCCTCAATGATTAGCATGACGTCTAAATAGCCATAAAAGATTTAAATAGATATCTGTGTACATTTTTAGCAGTTATTCGATAAATTCATTCTCAGTGTATTACCGTCTTAGGCAAATCTGCACCAGTATGTTCTGCGTAGGTTGTTTTTGAATCTTTATATCTTTAATACGTCACTACACCATTAGTTGGCGTATTTTATGAGTGAATTGATTCACTCGCTCAAACGATTCGTCCGAACACTGATTCATTCAAGAACGTTACGTTACTAACATGTTGCTTCTGATGTTGTTGTTTTTCCGGATATTTTCATCGGCCGAGCAAGAAGTAGCCAAAACCGTGGGCATGTTGTGTCTAAAATGTAAGTTACTCTACTTTATTACAATATTTCCTTCTTGTTTATTCTATAGACAGTTTGCACTTATGTCACGGTTTGGTCAGTTACCCGGATGCGCGGCAACAGCATGGATTGCAAGGTTAATGTGTTATACTTATAATTTATGTTGTCTAAACCATTATAAAAAACTTGTGAAGCTGCTAAATCAAATAGAGGACTTTGCAAGCAGGAAAGGGTGCAATATTTTGACAAACTGAAGTTAATAGGTGGTAAAGATATGTAGCAAGCCATATTAATTAAGATATTTGCCTAATATTTCACCTACCTACCTCCTGCACGGAAATGATAAGAACAAATATGAATGTTGTCAAGATTCTTGCCCTGAAAATTCTAGTTCAGTTTGGCCAACCACAAATGCCTTTTGTTTCTCCTTCTTCTTGATTTGTTATAACTTTTGGCAGTCTGTTGTACTCCAGATGTTTTTCCTGGTCCGAACAATTAATACAGCCCAAAACACGACAATAAAATACCATTTTCAGCAGCAATAATCAGCGAAATGTGGAAGTTTCTGTCGGTTCAGTGGCATTGTTTACATTCACTGCCGCCAATATGGCCGATTGTTAACGCAACGTGAAACACTCTTTTGTGCCATGCTCATATTTGAAGAAAAGGGATCTGTTCTTGTTATTTTGCGTCATATTATATTTCATGTAAATACAGAATGTGTGTACATTCCCTCAGGTTTTATTGGAAGACTCAGGAGTCTGTTTGATTCAGTGTTTCATTGGAAAACTGGTAACTGCATGTCGAATGTTTCATGTTCTAAATTTATACATATCTAGAGATCAGCCAGTTGGCTTTGTTTACGAGACCATAGTGACTACTTTGGATGGATAAATATACTATAGATATTACATCAAAGAGATTTTTTTCTCTGCCAGGTTTTTGAAAGACCAACAAGAATAATGACCCACTGTTGAAACATGAAATGCTATGAGTAAGACCTATTGCTGACAGAGATGATGGGTTTATTGGTCATCCAATAGAGTCTCGATTACATCTTTGCTATGTTACAGACAAAACCAAATCATGAGTTTGTAATAATAACCGAAGCCTCGTTTGAGATCCTGTCCCATGATCACTGCTGGATAGCTGACCATCTGCCAGTAAGTCTGGTTTCTTTCAAACCCCTGAAATCTTCCGGCCCTGGGTCCAGAACCCCCTGCGGGCTGCGGCCCCCGATGCAATTTGTCCTCAGACCCAACGCCGAACCACACACCAGATCAGCCGTGTGAGCAAATATGTGTGTATGTTCACCATGGAGAGCTGTTTCTGTCTATGTGGAGTGAGGGGGAACATGTGTGACCGCTTCATGTCTGGCTGCAGCCTCTGCGGGAGGAAGTGGGGTTTTATTCTGCAATGGCTTTTCCAGGCGGAACAAGGAATGGGAAGGAGATGCAGAGGGAGAAAGAGGAGAGAGACTAATTTCATCCGATTCCAGCACCTCTCAGAGAGCCTTCATACAAAAGCATACTATTCAGAGCCTGTCAGAGTAAAATCAGCGATTTCCAGATATTAAGTGATGTATGAAATGAGAGTGTGTGTGAAGGGGGTATAGGGGGTCTTGTGGGTTGAGGGAATGTCAAGAAATAACTCCCAGAAACCTTATTCAAAGTTTTAGTAGCTCATTGAAGGATCTGATCGGTATCTTTATATCTGGTTCATTTTCATGCCCAACATCTGGGCAGCTTCAGGGATATTTGCTGACATTATTCTCCACTGTTGAGTCCAGTTCCATTGTGCTCTGGAATTGGGTGTTTCTTCAACTACAGAGACTTTTATGTCCCAGGTGTTGATTTTAATTACAACAACTATATGTTTTTCTTTTTGTTGAATGAAAGTCACATTATAACTCTCATGGAAAGTTTTTAACATATTTAATCATTTATTTTTGCTGTTTTCTAAATACTTTTTTATGCAGAAAAATTATGTACTTTTATGCATAGTTTTTTTTTTAATAACGACTTTTACACTTAAAGCAAATACATAATTAAATATTGTTACAAAGAGTGAAATCATAAACAATTTCAAGATAATTTTGTTGTTTAATTGCATGTGCACTACCAGTCAAAAGTTTTTGAACAGTAAGATTTTTAATGTTTTTAAATAAGTCTCTTCTGCTCACCATAATTACAGCAAAAGCAGTAATATTGTGAAATATTTTTTGCAATTTAAAATAACTGCTTTCTATTTAAATATATTGTAAAATGTAATTTATTCCTGTGATCAAAGCTAAATTACTCCAGTCTTCAGTGTCACATGATCCTTCAGAAATCATTCTAATATGCTGATTTGCTGTTCAAGAAACATTTTATTATTATTATTATTATTATTATTATTATTATCAATTTTTAAAACAGTTGAGTACGTTTCAGGATTCTTTGATGAATAGAAAGATCCAGAGATCAGCATTTATCTGAAATAAAAAGCTCTTGTAACATTATACCAGCCTATACCAAGCTTAAAGTCAGTATAATTTTTTTTCTTTGGAAATAAATTATAGAAATTAATACTTTTACTTAATGATTCTTTAAATCAATCAAAAGTGATGAAGAAAGACATTTATCAGATAAATGCTGTTCTTCTGAACTTTCAATTCATCGAAGAAAAATTTTACTCAGCATAATAATAATAATTAATGTTTTTGAGCAGCAAATCAGAATATTAGAATGATTTCTGAAGGGTCATATGACTGGACAAATGATGCTAAAAATCCAGCTTTGCAATCACAGAAATAAATTACATTTTAAAATATATTCAAATAGAAAACAGTTATTTTAAATAGTAAAAATATTTCAAAATTCTACTTTTGCTGTATTTTGGATCAAATAAATGCAGGCCTAATGAGCAGAAGAGACTTCTGTAAAAAAAATCTTAATGTTCAAAACTTTTGACTAGTAGTATACTTAGGATACATAAAAAAGACAAGACAAAGCAGTTCTGCATGTAATTCCAAAAATGATTAAAATGTAATCGGAACAATTGGAGCAAATAAAAAATACAAAAGTACAGAATTCTCCTGTGATGCATGTAAAACGTTAGTAGAAATTTTATATAATCTAGTGCGAGCGTGAAAGGAATTTATTTTGTAGACAAGTCCACAGGGCCAAAAGTAGAAGAAACACCCAATTAATCTTACTGTACAAAGTTCCAACTCACTGAAGTCAAAGTAGCTGTTATACAACTAAATATACTACATTTAATAATTTTTGAAAAATTATGAACACTGTCAGGAATCAGGCTTGCAGCTTTGCTTCTGTGCTTATTTAGTGCATCATGTTGATATACATTTGGAGAAAAAGCTGTCCTAGGAATTGTTTTTCAAGTTTATGCTTAAATGTTATTAATGGTGTTTCTGCTACTGTATGCACCTAAGCCAAGGACTAAATTTTATGTCTGTGAAACCAGCTCGTAAAGACAGCCTCTATGCAGATACTGCAACTACAATTAATCCTGTTCTTTGCAAAAATTAATTAAAAAAAAAAATCATTAAAAAAAGGATAAATTATTCTTAGTACTGAAATTACATAACATACCGACTTCTCAGAGAAAATATAAAACATAATTCAAAAGGAATTTAAAAAATGTTACTTGAAGCCTTTTTGTTGTTTTAAGCATCCAAATTATTCCAATAGAGTAAAAAAGTAAATGTTTTTAAGGATCTTATTAAAACAGAATTGCTCGGCAAGAAAATGATTTTTGTTTAGTGTACTACATAAACCTCTTTCTGAAGAGAGTTATGCTAAAATTCATGTACACCATCTTTTATTTATTCTTTGAAACCTGGAAAAACAGAAGTGGTTTTGCTGGTGGGGTGGTGGGTGACAACCTTGTGAACTAAGCCTTTGCTTCTTGTCGGAAATTTGATTAAATGCGGCAAAGACCGGGCGACCCGCATGTCTGGGAGTGGAGATTTTTCATTTTTCTTTAATACTCATGTTTAATTTCATGATTGGCTAAAGCTCCAGGTGGCTGCTTAATGTCCAACAGATGGGCCCCTCCGCAAACCCAATTTTCCATTGCAGGCTGATGGCAATAAAAGGAGGGATTTTCACAGTTCCGCAGGCACCCCTCGCATTTCCACTCTCCCAGGGGCAGAGAGAGAGTGAGCAAGACCGCAAAGTTATACTTTGTTTTTATTAAAGCGTTTGATTGACAGCAAAGGAAGATTTTTCCAGTATTAAACTCTAGGCCCAATTGAACAGGACAAAATACACCAAGTCTTGATTTTGAGCTACTGGGACTGGGCTATACCACCTTTCTCTATATGTCTCTCTGTCGTTCCCTCTCTTTGCTTTTTTCGGGTCTACTATGAAGCCAACGGTTCTGTGGTGAGCCACAGGGAGCTGACAGATTGGCCCTTAGGATCTCAAGGCTTCTTTTACAATCAAAACTTGTTAACTCACATTCTTACTCGAGGATTTGGATGGGATGGAGAGAGAAAGACGGATTTAGATGGGAGGGGGTATAGAAGGAGAGAGGGGCCTTAGGATGCATCAAAGCCTGGGGTCTTGAGAACACATGTTTGGGCATAAAAGTGTGTGTATGGATTAAGAGTGCTATAAAACTAAGAAGAACTTATTCTCCTAAGGCCTGTCAAATGAGGAAAGAGAAGCAGCTGCAAAGTCCAACTCCCTCTGTCCTTATTGACCTTCACCATGACTGTCCTCATCCTGCTCCTCACAGTGATATCAGGGGTCAGAGGTCACGACTAAGGCGCACACTAAAACCTGAGGGAAAGTCTTTCGAAATTAAAATTAGAGTTCAATATTTTCTTTTTGTGTGTTCTTCTTTAAAATGTTCATAATTGTTAAACTTTGGTGCCAGTGTGTATTTTGTATACGTGTATATTCCTCAAACATGGAAGCAGTTATATTGGTATTACTTGAGAGCTTTTTAAAAAAAAAAAAAAAAAAAAGCTTGATGAAATCTTGCCGCATTAGTCATGCTCTACTGTTTTCTGTGTAACCCAGCATTAGGAGAGTGCAAATTAGCAGGCCTATTTCAACAATAGCAGCTCAATATTAGCCTCTCCAGCAGGAAACAATTAGCTAAAAGCAGGTATAAGTGGACAGGATCGTGTTTTCTGACTGTAGAGATGTTGACACAGAGGGAGCTGGCAGAAACTCAAGTCACAGAAAAGTAGTTTTCTCTCTCCCACAGGTGTGTGTGTGTGTGTGTGTGTGTGTGTGTATGTGTGTGTGTTGAAAGGATGAGACTTAAAGAGAGCTGGAACGGGCCAGCCAGGCTCTTTGGACACCTGTCATTCCATCGTTGCTTTACTGCTTCCCGTCCTGTGGTATTCACAAGACTCACTGCTGGATCTGTGAAAGCTTTACCAGAAGCCTGAGATATGGACTGATACATAAACACTCCGACAGAAAACAAAACAGATCTAGACAGCAGAATGGAAGAAAAGAACATCTTTATGCACTTCAAATCTGTTTGGAATCCAATAACTTAAATGCCAAAAAGACTAAGTATTTTGATTGACACGTAGTGAGAATTGTCACAGGATTCTTTCACTCTAACTGGCTTTTCATTTGTATAGGGTGACCAGTCGTGCACATTTTTGTGTCCTTTCTTCAGAAATGTACACCAGCAGAGGGCACTGCGAGCTATATGGCTGACTACTAATTACTAGTAGTGCGTCGCTACTGTAGCCATGAAGAACTTGGACGAAGTAGTATCATCAGTTATAAAAAGGACACCGTTATTGGTTTCAAGGTAGTCACATGATAACTATACATGTTTAAACAAATGAATAACTGTTTGTGTGCAGTTTATAACAAGGCATGATACTGTTGATGAATTGTTTTGCACACAATATCTACCTTATTTTTTCCTTAAGCGTGGGTGCAGCCATTTGCCAATTTTATGGGTCAGGCTTTCGGTCTCATCCGCGTCCAACTATTTTTAGCTGTTCAAAACAGCTGGTATTGCTGCTTGAAATTGCGTATTGGCATGTATTTTTTTAATGTATTACCCTAATTATGAACACAGTGGTGTGTAGTGCATACAGTTTTACCGTTTACTGCATATTGTTAATCTTCGTAACCGGGAGTCTTGCCCATAGGCTTACTTCCGCATTGAAGAATGGTGGATTAAACATTCCTGAAGCTTCTGCAGTCACATCTCAGATATGAATAATATAGAAAATACTAAACTAAACAATTACACCTGCAGAAAGCACATACTTTGTGGTCAAAATGAGCCTAAAATGCAAAATAATAAGCCAAAAATCCATTTCCAAAAGCATAATGTAACTTAGAAAAAAATCATTAATTACTTACAGTTTGTGAAAACAGTCAAAAAACATAAAAAATATTTGTTAAATACAGTTTTATTTATGATGTTATTATAGGAGTATTTATTGTTTTATAAAGTCATAGTTTTGTTATAATCCTATTTTGATCTGTTTATTATTTGCAATATGTATTTACTTTACATAGTGTGGTGAGTTGAAGGCATATTAATAAACTTAAGTAGTTTGATCCTCAAACATAATTGTAACTATTAATTATGATATTAATATATGGAAACCACAACAATTAAAAAAACAAAACCATACACGTATATCCTGTTGTTCCTGTTTTTGTAATTTGTAGATATTAATCACA
The DNA here is from genome assembly GCF_049309525.1 of Garra rufa. Lineage (NCBI taxonomy): Eukaryota > Metazoa > Chordata > Actinopteri > Cypriniformes > Cyprinidae > Garra > Garra rufa. The sequence goes on from NC_133369.1 coordinate 20,448,244, forward strand.
AATAAGATTTCGATATTTTGAACAATAAGCAAGGAAATGTCCTCGGTTTTCACTTCAGAAATCACCTTAAATTTAGACCATATGAAACGTTCTGAATCTAAGCAGGAATGACATGAGATATTCATACCCTTTTCCTCTTTAGTGTGCAGGTGCTGCTGGTTAACATATTTAGGGCACATATTATTCCACTTGGAGAATTTTTCAAGGTTTTGTATTGTTCTTCGTATGAAACCGTTCAGATCATTTTTAAGGTCACGCAAGTTTGGTACATTTTTGGTGGAGTTCATCATAAGTGGAAAGTTTCTAATACCTTTCTGATGTCTTTAATTACAGGTTCGACTCTTTCTTTGACAACAATATCCAGCATACAGGTCAGTGTGCGGAGCTTTTATTCAGATGTTTTTTCCTGAAGCAGCTCACATTGCATTTAAGGTATAAATTTTGTTGTTTTGTGCATTGTCATAACCTTACTTTTTTCTGGGCCTTGAACTTGTCAGTTGTGTTTCTGTTTATGCAGGGTCAGAAAGCTGTATGCACTATGATCAAAAATACTTCAGTTGTGTTCCAAACATGAACAAAAGTCTTACGGGTTTGGAACGACATGAGGGTAAGAGTAATTAATGACAGAATTTTTATTTTTTGGATGAACTATCCCTTTAATTTTTTTTGTTCTAAACTGAATTTTAAGACTTGTGTCCCAGACAGTGTCTCTCTTTTTTGTGCCATTCAGTTCTTGAACTCTTAACCTTAGTTCAACTGTATGAACATTGGACCCGTTTCCATGCAGAAAGTGGTATTAGTGGACCAGTTCTGTTGCTGTGGCAACTAGTCTCTACAGTGCCGTCTCCAGCCACAGGGGATGATGAAGCGCTGTTGATGTTGGATAACAGAAGCAGATGGAGAGGGAAGAAGTGAGTTAAATGATCTGAGAGCACTAGACCGGTTACAGTTCACAGACTCTATATTGAGCGAAATATGGCTGACGTGAACAGAGGGATCCACTGAGTGTGGGAGACTTTACTAAGAGTTTACTGAGACGAGACTGAGAACAATGCTGACGGTCCTGGGATAGTGACACTCAGCATTACAGAAAATCACATTCTGGGCAAATTTTAGAGTACCAAGTTTATTTACTTGGGTTTAGATAACAATACACAATGTTTTGTGCTCTTTGTAGGAATAATCGTCTTACAGAGTATATAGAATATACACTACAATTAAAAGTTTGGGGTTTGATAGAAATTGTTAGGAGGACTCTTGTGGGAGTTATAGGTAGTTACATTGGTTTTAATGCTTCATTTGTTGATCAGTTTTGTCAATTTTAGCATGTGGCGTTTCAACAGGTGCATTCTTGTGGTTCCAAATGATGTTATACAGCCAATATTGTTAAAACTGTAATTTAACAGTAATGGTCAATAGATTTATAGGTTTAAGCCTGCATAGTCAATGCCAGGTGTGGACCACTAATAGAATCAATTGCTGCTTGCTTCAGTTTCCTGCATTTCATAAATAATCATAAATAGAGCAGTTCCAGTAGCCTGACAGTTAAATGGATAGTTCACCCAAAAATAAAAATTCTGTCATTAATTACTCAACCTCATGTCGTTCCAAACCCGTAAGACCTTTGTTCATCTTTGAAACACAAATGCAGATATTTTTGATGAAATATAAGCGTTTAAGTAGTTCAAGTCAAGTACTTCAAGTCATTAATTTTGTTTTCTTTGCTGACAAAAAAGTATTCTCATAGCCTTTTTCTACCTTTCTGAGCCTTGAACATGGAAGTTGCATTGCTGTCTGCAGGCTCAGAAAGCTCTCAGATTTCATTAAAAATATCTTAATTTGTGTTCTGAAGATGAACGATAGTCTTACAGGTTTGGAATGACATGAGGTTGAGTAATTAATGACAGAATTTTCATTTTTGGGTGAACTAACCCTTTAGGTACTTAGGCTATTGATAAAAAATGTAAAAATGTATCAAAAAGTCATTAAATAACAATGAATACAAATTTGGCACACCATAGCTCCAAAGATAGAAACATATTTATAGCATGTTTTCACTATAAACTGAAGATTTGACCTATGTGAGACTTCATCAGAAAAGTTCTGATCTATTAATTGTTCTTGGAAGACACTATAGGGCACTATCCTAGGTTGGGGGATGCTGATGACCCAGGACAGGCGTTTACATTAGACCTTTGGAACGGGGGATCTAATATGCAAGTCCCAGACTGCCTGTGTGTGTATGTTTGAACATGAGTGAGAGCTTGTGGTCAGAGAGGTAAAGTAGAGGACACTGTCTGCCATCAGCATTTTACCTGCAGATCTCATCTAGGCTGAACTTACAAAACCAGACTTACTACTGACTCCCTTCCCACTCATCTTTCAATCTCTCTCTTTGTTACTCTTGCAGACCTCTCGCAGTCTGTCTGATTTTATTAAAGCCCTCAAACCCTGACATATACATAATTTGACATAAAAAGTTTAATTAACATAAATAAATATAATAACAATGTTACAGTTTAAAAACAACTCATTGACATTAATGTTTGCTCGTACTGTAGAAACATGTTCTGATAGCAGAAAAGCCTGTTTTTTGTCTCAGTGTAGTGCATACAAAATATATGCATCATTGACAAACCTTTTTTCTTTCAGTTTTCTATTGCTGTTTTAAATGACAAATCATCCTCATGTTAGTCAAAAGTCTTCATCCCTGTCACTTTTGTATAAAAAGTATATCACCTCTATATAAAACAAAAAAGAGGTTATGATGAAAATATGGAAATGCAGAAAGGCAGTGTAGTTGTCTATTATGTTGCCGTCCACCAGTTGTAACTTGCACAGCTTATTTACAGCAAATTTACACTAAATGTTCAGTACATTCTGGCGCTCTTCCTCAGACAGATGTGATGGGAACGCTCTTTTACTCTTTTCTCCTCTTCATTAACTTCTTAACGCCGTTTTTCTTTCTCTGTCTTTGTTCTGAAAGAAAAGAAAACAAAGCGATCAGAGAATGAGTAGCGTGTAGGTTAAAGGGTCTTTATACATCTTGTACATCCATTCGTTTTGCAGACACATAAAAACAATTATCTCATTAGATTTTTAAACACATTAGGACACTGATGAGCAGTTGAACTCTGACCGTCATTACTAACAGGTCAGATTTATCCAGACGTCTGAAGCGTAATCAGGGCCATCTCAAAGATAGATCTCAGTTAGGGAATCTGATCGGTCTTACGTAACGTCATCTTTGGGCACAGGTCACAGATCCACCTGGTACATATTAATCAGGAGACACTTCTAGGTGTGTGTTTTGCCATTACACTGGCATTAGTGCCTTCTTCTATATAGCATAAAATCTGTTAATTCAATAATACAAGATTAGTGTAGAAATACAAACTTCTAGGGATTAATTTTAAAGAAATTAACATGTTATTTAAACATTTAATTAAAAGTACTTATCTATTTTAGAATACTTTTTAGAATACATTTTAAAAACATTTTCATAATTTCTTAAAAAATATTTAAAAACAAAATTATGCATTTAAAAATAATTAGGCTTTTAGAATGTAAAAACATCAAATAAATCACATGTTTGTGTAAATAATGGTGTAACATTAATTTTTAATAATGATAATGTTATTTTTACAGCTGTTAGTTGCAGTTCTAAATTTTTTTTGTTGTTGAGAAGTGTTCCATGTTTTCTACTTGAGCTTTATACCTTTGTGACTAAAAGTTTTTTTTGAGAAAGATTGATTTATAAAAATTGAGTGAGAGAGAAATTAATCTTAAGTGTAACTCATAACAGAAAAATAAGTGCTTTCAGCTGCTAAAACAAAGTCTTTTAAATGTTTGCTATTAAACACTGACAAATTGCAAGTTTGAGTTCATCAGCTCTCATTAATTGGTTGCAGCCGATGAAATTCTGATTAATAAATAAATAATCCTCCATGGCCCATCGAATACAGCCATATTATTTCAGTAATAACATATGAAATACTAGATGAAAGGATGAATCTGGAGTGTTTTCATTAAACCTCGGTGTTTAAAGGGTCTGTTCAGGATTAGCCGTCGTAATGATGATGAGGGTGTTGAAGGCTTTGGTGGAACTCAGGACATACGTGAACTGCGCAGGAAGACATTCAGGTTGTCAGGGGAATAGTCCAGATGTTTCTAGCGCGCTGCACAAACACAGCAGACGCATAGCAGCCTGTGCAGAGTGTGTTCGTGTCATTTTGTCAAGTTTTGTCTAGAGCCAAACGAATCGCTTGTTTTCATCACAGAGGCTCATGTAAACACTTTCGTTTAGAATGCGGTGGATGTTAATTAATGTGGTTGAAGTCAGCATATTAAGAGGTTTGCCGAGTTTCGGTGCCAAAGTGATCTGTATTTATGATCTGATGACATCAAGAAATTATGCTAATGTAAGCTCAAATAGCTATGCATAAATATCTGCTTGTCTGTCAATTGCACACTCAGAACGTCAGTAGAATATTATGATAAATGGCATTTTAAAGAGATAGTTCACCTAACAGTGAACACTGTCTTCATTTCGTCTGCCTTAAGTTGTTCCAAACTTGTGTGGCTTTCTTTTTCTTTTTCTTTTTCTTTTTCTTTTTTAGATGATATTTTAAAAAATGTGACCCTTGAGTTTTTTTTTAGAAACTGAATAAATAAGCTTTTCATTGATGTATGTTTTTGTAGGATGGGACAGTATTTGTCTGAGATCAACTATTTGAAAATCTGGAATCTGAGGGTGCAAAAAAATCTAAATATTGAGAAAATCTTCTTTTTGAGAAGTTCTTGGCAATGCATATTTCTAATCAAAAATTAAGTTTTGATATATTTACGGTAGGAAATATACAAATTATCTTCCTGGAACATAATCTTAACTTAATATATTAATTATTTTTGGCATAAAAGAAAAATTAATAATTTTGACCCATACAGTGTACTTTTGGTTATTGCTACTTAAGACTTATTACTTTTGTGGTCCAGGGTCACACTTTTTGTCCATACAATAGTCAGTGGGGTGGGGTCCAGTGTTATTTTATCATTTAGACAAAAACAGAATAAATATTCTTTAAAATATCTGTTCCACAGAAGAAAGAAAGTCATACAGGTTTGAAATGAGCTGATGGCAAGTATATAACAAAATGTTCATTTTTAGATGAATTATTCCTTTAAATCTCAGATGAAGTTTTGAAGTCATGAACCATAAACAATGCACTGACCTCTAACCTCTGAATTGTCACAAAATACTAACTTCTTATTAAACACCTAATATTCTATAAATGTTAATCAGATTTGATCTCTAACCAACTTGTGTTTTGACAGCTATGTTTCATCAAACTACTCACCAGCCGTCTCTGGTTACTAAGGCAGAAGGTGCAGATCTGTCTGGGCTGTGAGTTTTCTGAGTCCGGGCTGGGTGGCGAGCTCTTTGGGAGGTTGTGGAGGTGATGATACAAGGCTCCCGAGCTCCTCAGACAAGGCTGGCCGTCTCCACACTCCTCTCCAACCAGCAGCACGTTCCCCAGATGCGAGATGTAGCTGGAGGCCAACCGCAGCGTCTCAATCTTAGACAGCTTCCTGTCAGCTGGTTCAGTAGGTATCAGCGTCCTCAGAGCGGTGAATGCCGTGTTCACACTGTTTGTGCGATCCCGTTCTCGGGCGTTCGCAGCGTTCCGTTGTCGTATCTCGACGATTGGAGGATGGAGCTCGCTGGGAGCCGCTACCGGTCGGCAGCCGTATCTTTTTTTGCGAGTGCCCAATTTAAAGGCACCGTAGCCATGACCAGCCATACGGAAGGACTTGTCGTCAGATCCAGAACCCTCGCTACCGTTGTCGTCATCCTCAGAGTGCATGCTGATATCGGAGCACAAGAAATGACCTGGGGTAGGTCGCACCATCGCAAAAGACATGCTCAGCACCTTACGGGACTCTTGGACCTTGCTCTTCGTCCTTGCGCAGAAGTCGTTCTACTTTGCACAAAAACAAGAGTGAGCTCAATTCCTATTTCTAATCATACACCCCAGCAACAGGTCACCCTACGGTGTCTTTCTTGAGTCTACATGCGAAGTGACAAGCTTTGGGGATCCAACCAATCCGGCGATGCTTGACTGAGTCACTTCTGACTCACTCATTCATAAGAAATGCTCTTTTCTCCACTGTCATCAGTTATTTGGGCTAACAGCATGCCAAGTCGCCTCCCAGACGTGTGTGTGTGAATGAGTTTGTGAGCTCCAGATCCTTCAGTTCCACGTGTGATTTCAGCTGAGCGTTTCCTTATGCCTTGGATTTATAGTCAGGGGGTGTGGCTGGGGTCCGCTCTCCCTTTAACCAGCGTAAATGTGAAATCCAGTGAGCAAGTGGGAGGAATGAGAGAATACGGGGACCTCTCTCTCTTTCTCCCTCTGTCTCTTTGACTCCACGTTAGTATTTTTTAAAAACTTGACCCTGAAATGCTTCCACTGTAGATTAATCTCTGTGATAGATTGGTTCATTTCTTTCAGTGCATTACTTTTTTCTTTATTTCTTTCACACTGAAATTTCAATTCGATCCATTAACTTTCCATTTTTTCTTCTGCGCCTTCTCACTCTTTGTCAGAAACGTAAATTAATAGAGCCAGATGCTCATGAATCACTCCAATCTGAACCTAAATACAGCGTTCAGTCTGTGGACATTAGCCCAGATCGTTTTGCCTTTGTAACTTTTTCATCTCACAATTCTGACTTTTTTCTCGGTATTGCCAGTTTATATCCCACAGTTCTGACTTTTTCTCGCAATTGTGAGTTTACATCTCGATTCTGACTTTTTTCCTCATAATTGCAAGATAAAAACTTGTTATTTGACATTTTTTTTCTGACATCTCACAATTCAGATTTTTTTCTCTCACAATTGCAAGTCTATATCTCACAATTCTGACTGTTTTCTTGCACTTGTGGGTTTATATGTCGTAATTCTGACTTTTTTTCTTGCAGTTGCAGGTTTATATCTCGCAATTCTTACTTTTTTTCTTGCAATTGCGGGTTTATATCTCGCAATTCTTACTTTTTTCTCGCAATTGTAAGTTTACATCTCAGTTCTGACTTTTTCTCAGAATTGCAAGATGAAAAATCAGCAATTTTAATTTTTTTCTTGCAATAGTGAGTTTATATCTCACAATTCAGACTTTTTTCTCGCAATTGTGAGTTTACATCTCAGTTCTGAGTTTTTCCTCAGAATTACAAGATAAAAGCTCACAATTCTGACTTTTGTCTTACAAATGCGAGTTTATATCTCACAATTCTTACTTTTTTTCTCGCAATTCTTGCTTTTTTCTCAAAATTGTGAGTTTACATCTCGGTTCTGACTTTTTCTCAGAATTGCAAGATAAAAATCTCTTATCTCAACTTTTTTCTTGCAATTCTTGCTTTTTTTTTGCAAATGTGAGTATATATCTTACAATTCGGACTCAATTCTCACAATTATGGGTTTATATTGTGTAATTCTTACTTTTTTCCTCGCAATTCTTACTTTTTTTCTCACAATTTCTTTCTTTTTCTTGCAATTGCGAGTTTATATCTCCCAATTCAGACTTTTTTTCTTGTAATTGTGAGTTTACATATCAGGTTTTTTTTCAAGAATGGCAAGATAAAAACAATTCTGATATTTTTGTCAGAAATTACACAACTGACAAGACTTTTTGTTGCAATTGCTAGTTTACAGTTCTACAGTTAGAGTCGGTTCTGACTTTTTTCTCAGAATTGCAAGATAAAAGTTTGACTTTATGTGTCTCACAATTTATATCTTAATTTTTTTTTTTTTTTTTGTCAGAACTGCAAGATAAAAAATGTGCAAATGCGAACTTGTATCTTTGAGTTCTGACTTTTTTCTTGCCATTGCAATTTCATGTCCAATTCGGACTTTTATCTCGCAATTGCAGGTTTATATCTCGCAATTCTTAATTTTTTTTTTTCTCAGAATTTTGAGTTTACATCTCAGTTATGACTTCTTTTCTCAAAATTGCAAGATAAAACTTGCAATTCAGACTTTTTTTCTCACAGTTGGGCGTTTATATCTCGCAATTCTGGCTTTTTTTCCTCACATCTTTCAGTGCATTCCTTTTGTTTGTTCTTTTAACACTGAAATTTAAATTGACCTTTTTTTCAAAGCCTTCTCACTCTTTGTCAAAAACATGAATTCTCAGAGCCAAATGCTTATGAATCAATCCAGTCTGAACCTAAATAGTCTTGTGGACATTAGCCCAGATCGTTTTGCCTTTGGCACCTCAGTCACAGGAGGCCCGAGGAATGATTGCACATAGGATATTATGCAACATTCATAAAATAAATTCTTCATAATTCATAATTTTGGTTCTTGCGTATGGAGATTGTCCACTAGCAGCTCTAGTGCTGATTAAACAGGAAGTGCCCTGGGCTGGGGAGGGTTTAGACTGTAAGCACATATTGACGCTCATAATGTTTGAGTGGAGGTGATAGGTGGATTGGTTGTTTGAAAAGCTGTATGACAATCATGGGCACACTGACATTTTCATTTGCTGTTCTTGTCAAACGTTGCCAGAAATGGTATGTTCTTTATCTAAACATTTTTTAACCATTATAGGATCCTAACGCACTTACGTTTACTATTCTGGTCTTTCCTGTTGTACATTTTGAGCAATGTAACTATGAAAAATAAATATGTTTGGGCTTATTTTAAATTAGTATGAAGAAACTTAAAGTGTTGGAAATAAAGAGTCAAAGTTAGCAATTGCTCAGTAAAGTATTAAGCATTAACTTACATGGAAACTTCTTTGAAATGACAACTGAATTATGGATACAAACACACAGATATCTTATATGCATCAGTATGAACAAACTTAGAAACTTGCATTAGCTCATTGCATTAATGCTGTGTATTCTGAAACTTGATGTCTATAAATCAGAGCAGATTGGTAGTCTGTTCTTCTCTACATCTGATTATCATTACTTTCTCTGGAACATTTGTGGTAAAATGTCATCCCAGCATTAAGTGCCCTTCTCCTTGTGCCCTTTGTAGTTGAACTCTTCTGGCATTGGTCGGGGAACTGTCAAAATCCATCACTAATCCTTTGCTCAGGGCTGCAGACGGTCGTTATGAATGTCTGCCGGACGTACGTCCAGTCAACTATCGGGGGACTCTGCTGTCTAGCCATAGTTGGGGACAGGCCAGCAGGCAGCAACCACGCCTGACAGGACAGGGCCTCTGCAGCTGGCTCATTTAGTGTAAGAGGAGATGGATTTAGGGGTGGAGGGAGAGAGAGAGAGGGAAAGAGAGACCCTATCAGCGGTCTGATTTTAACCTGCATATCGCTTTCCGTGTCACGCAAGAGGTCTAATTAGTAATGAATTGTGACCTCATCAGTTAGATGTAGAGACTGGGGCGGTTTCTGTAAAATGGGGCAATGCTGTTTAGAGTAGGTCACATAAGCTCAACCCCTCAGTCGAAATCGGAGAAATAATTTGGCGTCTATCTCATCTCTCCACTCCTGACTGGTAATTGCCTTTCTGTGGCCTTGCCTCTGACTTCCAACCCCTCTATTTCAGGAGCAGAAATGAAGTCAGTCTTCACTGAAATTCCATGCCGTAATCGTCCCGTTCTTTGGAAGCCAAAGAATTCAGACGGCAAAGCAGGTCAGTGGGGTTTGAGATGGAAAAAGTGAACCGTTTAGAAACTTCTGGAATTCTGTGCCCTTCAGAGCTTTTCTGACAGATCTTACCCTACAGAACCCTGATCAAACATTGATAAAATAATATAATAAAGTTGAATTAAATACAATTTTCTTTATAGGGGTATATATCTAACATTTTTAGAAGCCCGTTTCTGACACTGAATTAAAAAAAAAAGTACTTCCGACTTTTTTTCTCACAATTGCACGTTTATATCTCATAGTTCTGACTTTTTTCTCAGAATTGCAACTTAAGACTTCTTTCTTATTTTGCAGATGCAAGTTTGTATCTTGCAATTAAATTTTTTCTCTCACAATTCAGACTTTTTTTTCTCAGAAATGTGAGATTTGCAATTCTGATTAGCAAATGCGAGTTTGTGTCTCACAATTCTGACTTTTTTTTTGCAATTGGGAGTTTATGTCTCGCAATTCTGACTTTTTTTACTTGCATTTCTGACTTTTTCTTTAGAATTCCGAGATTGTTTTTTTCTCTTGCAATTCTGAATTTTCTTCTCGCAGTTCTTACATTTTTCTCACAATTGCAAGTTTACATCTCGCAGTTCTAACTTTGTTCTCAGAATTATGAGATATGAACTAGCAATTCTGACTTTTTTCTTGCAAATGCGAAATTGTATCTCGCAATCATTACTTTTTTTTTCTCACAATTGGGAGTTTATATCTCACAATTCTGACAATTTTTCTTGCAATTCTTATTACAAATTTACATCTCGCTGTTCTGACTTTTTTCCCTCAGAATTGTGAGATAACTCACAACCCTGACATTTTTTCTTGCAGATGCAAGTTTGTATCTTGCAATAAATTTTTTTTTCTCATACAATTCTGACTTATTTTTCTCAGAAATGTGAGATTTAAACTCGCAATTCTGATTAGCAAATGCGAGATTGTATCTCACAATTCTGACTTTTTTTCGCAATTGGGAGTTTATGTCTCGCAATTCTGACTTTTTTTCGCAATTGGGAGTTTATGTCTCGCAATTCTGACTTTTTTTCGCAATTGGGAGTTTGTATCTCACAATTCTGACTTTTTTTCGCAATTGGGAGTTTATGTCTCGCAATTCTGACTTTTCTCGCAGTTCTGACTTTTTCTCAGAATTCCGAGATCTCACAATTTCTACTTTTTTTCCTCACAATTCTGGCTTTTTTGTAGCAGTTTTGACTTTTTTCTCAGAATTGTGAGATAAAAACTTGGAATCCTGACATTTTTTCTTACAGATGCAAATTTGTATCTCGCAATTCTTACTTCTTTCACACAACGGCGATTTTTTGCTCTCACAATTCTGAATCTTCTTCTCGCAATTCTTAAATTTTTCTCACAATTGCAAGTTTACATCTCACAGTTCTAACTTTTTTCTCGGAATTATGAGATATGAACTCGCAATTCTGACTTTTTTCTTGCAAATGCGCAATTTGTATCTCGCAATTATGACCTTTTTTCCCATAATTGGGAGTTTATATCTCACAATTCTGACTGTTTTTCTTGCAATTCTTACTTTTTTCCCGCAGTTGCTAGTTTACATCTCGCTGTTCTGACGTTTTTCTCAGAATTGCAAGATAACTCACAATCCTGACATTTTTTCTTGCAGATGCAAGTTTCTCACAATTCTGAATTTTTCCCTTGTAATTCTTACTTTTTTCTCACAATTGCGAGAAAGCCAAATTCTGAGGGGAAAAAAGACCTATATGTTCTCAGAATTGTTAGTTTATACCTCTCAATTCTGAGAAAAGTCAGAACTGTGAGATATAAACTTGGCAGAATTTTTAACCTGCAATTGCAAGTTTATATTTCACGACTGTGAGAAAAAAAAGGCAGAATTGTGAGTTGTAAACTCAAAATTGCAAGACAAAAAAGCCAAAATTCTGAGATTCAAAGTAACATTTTTTTTATTGGGTGTTGGAAACGGCCTTCCATAAACATTACTTTAATAGAAAGTACAAACAACATTTAATATTAATAATATATTTTAAATATAATATTATATATATATATTTTTTTTTTTTTTTTTTTTTTTTTTTAATATTATTAAAAAATATATATTCTTAAGTACAGTGATATAAAAGCCAGTTATTTAATTTGGCAGATAATATGTCTATATTTTCAGGTTTTTTTCTTACACAGTATAAATTGGCCTTTATGCTTGAAAATATAAAGTACAGTATGTATTACGAAGGGGGTCCTTTGCAAAGGGATCATCATATTTGGGGGGGTCTTGTGTGACAGGTTTCCTTTAAACCCCATTAGTCAACAGGCATTTTCTCCCACACTGGAGTGTGTCACTCAGAATAAGTCATTACAAGTGAACCATGAGACATGTTGCTTTACTCACACTGTGTAACCCAAATAAGGAGTGTAGTTGGTGGTGTGGCAGGTACTGGAGGGGGGTAAGTCAAGGCCTTATCTTTGAAGTTTGCCTTGTAAAGCAGGCAGCTGGTGAGGGCAATCCCACTGTGGCTCCTCAGCCTGGGCTTGTAAAATCCACCTCCGCCCCTTCTAACTAGAGCCCTGGGACTAACCTGTGGCCCCGCTAACAATGGCTCACCGCTAATTTAGTGATTCTTTTAAATTCAAAGCATTCTCCTCTTTGTTCACTCTTCATTGTGGGAACACTTCATATATCTGATCCAGGTGCCACACTAGAGCAAAATCTTAACACATCTGCTCAGCATCTAGGATGCAACCACTTCACTAATTTGCAGCTTCACACTTTATTGTAGATAATATTTATATTTATTTATTATAATTAAAATGTATAAATACACTACCAGTCAAAAGTTTTTGGACAGTAACATTTTTAATGTTTTTTATTCAAATCTTTTTATCTAGCAATAGTATCTAGCAATTCTGTCTTTTTTCTCGCAATTGCGAGTTTATATCTTGCAATTCTGGCTTTTTCTATGCAGTTCTGACTTTTTTCTTGCAAATATGACTTTTTTTCCTCAGAACTGTGAGATATAAACTCGCAAATGTGAGTTATAAAAAAGAAAGGGGAAAAAAAGACTGATATGTTCTCAGAATCGCGAGTGTATATCTCACAGTTCTGAGAGAAAAAGTCAGAACTGCGAGTTTATATCTCACAATTCTTCATTACTATTTTAAATAACTTTTTTCTATTTAAATATATTTTAAAATGTAATTTATTCCTGATTTTAAAGCAATTTTTAGCATCATTACTCCAGTCACATGATCCTTCAGAAATCATTATAATATTCTGATTTGCTGCACAGCTGAGTAGAAATTTTTCAGGTTTCTTTGATGAATAGAAAGTTCTGAAGAACAGAAATCCTATGTAACATTATAAATGTCTTTATCATTACTTTTGATCAATTCCCCTATAATTTCTAGAATGGTATAGTGTCACAAAAGCTTTTTATTTCAGATAAATTCAGATTCTTTGAATCGTTCAATTCATCAAATAATTTTGAAAAAAATTACTCAACTGTTTTAAATATTGATAATAATAATATTAATGTTTCTTGAACAGCAAATCAGCATATTAGAATGATTTCTGAAGGATCATGTGACACTGAAGCCTGCAGTAATGATGCTGAAAATGTAGCTTTGATCACATGAATAAATTACATTTTAAAATATATTCAAATAGAAAAAAACAGTTATTTTAAATAGTAAAAATTTCAAAATTGTTGTGATTTTTCTGTACTTTGGATCAAATAATGGTTGGTGAGCAGAAGAGACTTCTTTAAAAATATTACAATTCTTACTGTTCAAAATCTTTTGACTGGTAGTCTATATATTTATGTTATTAATATCTAATAATTAAGAGTTAATAAATAATGACTTAATAATAATAGATATTTTCATGATCAAAAATACCCCTAAAAAATAAATGTTTTCATTGGTACAGTATTAGATGTAATTTCTTCTAAGTGGATTAGAAATTGTCTGAAATGGGTTCCGATAATGAATTAAAATGTAAGATTTTGCAGGCTTTAGTGGAGAAAAATCACACATTTACAGGCGCAAGTACTTCTCAAGGGGGTCCCTAGCTTGGCAGGAAATTTGCAATTTGCAGCTATTATTTTTTATTAATGGTGATTACCCTGCGACATTGCAGATTCCTGTTCGTCCAAGGCAGAATGTCAGAGGTCAAAAGGTCACATATGTTTTCATTACAACATTTACCAGCATGGTCTATGACACATGTTGATTACATTACACATTACATTTGAAATGTGTTCATTACATAACAGCGCATATCAGTGATTCACAGAAAACATGAGTAACAGTGAATGAACAACCTTGACTGTCTGTCCTCAGCATTTGTATTTAATTTAAATTCTAATCGAATTAGATGCATAATACAATGTAGCCAAAAAATAGTCATGATTGTACATAAAAGGGACCTTGTTTTTTTAAATTCACAGCTGCTTAGCTTAGTAGCAGCCAGAAACTCAGACATCTCCAACATATCTGAACGGAAATGGACCTTAAATGGAAACTGGAGTTTTTAGTTACAAGACTTCATTTTTCATAGAGCCATCGCCTCTTTGTTTACTCTTGAATATGTATGTGAATTGGCTGCACCAGCTAGAAAAATATATATTGTTGGTGTAGTTTGATGTAAAGAAGTGCAATTTTTGATAATGTTGTTAGATCTTTATCCTCATTTAAAGTGACAGTTCACCCAAAAATTAAAATTCTGTCATTAATTACTGACCCTCAGGTCTTTCCAAACCTGTAAGACCTCTGTTTATCTTCAAAACACAAAGATTATATTTTTGATGAAATCCGAGAGCATAGACAGCAATGCGGCTGACATGTTCAAGGCCCAGAAAGGTAGTAAGGACATTGTTAAAATAGTCAATGTTACATCAGTGCTTTAACAGTAATTTTATAAAGTTACGAGAATACTTTTTGTGCACAAAGAAAACAAAAATAACAACTTTAACAATTTCTTCTCCTTCGTGTCAGCCTTAGATGTTCTTTTATTATATACTTTATGATGTTTTTCAATTAAAAAGCAAAAAGCACATTTAATACAATTATACAAGCAAATTTTTCCTTTAAAGACATAGTAATTTTTTTTTTTTTTTTAGCAACGGTTATTCCTAATTTTTCCTTTTGCTTTCTCTTCCATTCAATAGCATTTATATACATGGACATTTTACAAGGAAAACATACATAAATAAAAATAAAGCACAGTCAAAATCTTTTATGATCCCTCATTCCTAGTAATTCAAATAATTTTATTTAAATAACAATTGATAATATTTTAATTAAAATAATAAACAAATAAATTAAAAGAGAGGGAGGATTACGTAGGGTTTTTAAGGGTTAAATTAGCCAGAAACTCAGACATCTCCAACATATCTGAACGGAAATGGACCTTAAATGGAAACTGGAGTTTTTCCTTTGCCGTTCATTTCATCATGGACCATTTCCAACACCGTTTCATCTCCATCAACATTGCACACCCCACTTTGCTGCTTGTGGTCATTTGTAATGTAAGCAGTAGCTAACTGGCTGCTTATATCATCTTTTGCAGTAAGACCAATGAGCTCATTTTTTTTGGCTGTACGGTCCTGTTAATGTAGATTAGGGCCCAAAAACCAGTCATCCGTTTTGGGTGTGGGTGAGTACATGCAGATGGATTTTTAGAGCAAATATTTGCTGGGAACTCTCAGGGCTCCATTATGTATGGTGTAAAAAACAAGAATTGAGTATAATGTACAATTGTGTCTGCTTTATCCTCAAGCATTGGCTCAGTTGTTTCTTTTCTTTATAGTGTTTGGCAAAATTGTTCGACTGTAGTGGCCAGATCAGGAATAATATGAAAACGCTTATTGCAGGCCATAAAATGTTCAAATGATTTACAAAATGGCCTCGGTAAATTTGGCGTCGAAGCTTATAGTAAATTGTCAATAAAATGTATGAACTTTCGAATGGACTTTTTGAAGCCTAACAGGAAGTTTTTGCTGTTCGTTTATGATGGTGCTTTAGCACGTTTGATCATGCGGTCTATTCGTAATTGAAACTGATTCCTGCGTGTGTGTTCGCAGAGTTCGAAGGATCTTTAGGACATATGCTTGTCATTATCCATTGAGGAAAAGCTCTGAGTGAGTGTAAGGGAAATCCACAAGGCATATATCAGTCATAGACTGGCGGAACATTTGCCCTCACACATCCTTTTTCAAAACGTATGTTCTCAGTAGCATCCAAAAACAAATAGTTGCGGTCACTCCGCCATCTGAAATGAATTGCCAAATTGCCCTCTTAATGCTGCCTCATTTCAGATGGATTTGTGTTGCTGAGTTATGCCTGAAAGCGGCCAGAGACAGAGAAGGGATATCAGCACTTCATCAGCACCACAAGAAGCTTTTTTTAGATTCATCAGTGCTGGATACGTCATCGTGGGATGATAATGGATGAACTGATTTTTTACTGGTAATTTGTAATGATGCAGTGTGGGATGAAGCTGACAGTTACAATTTTAAGGTGTTTTGATGAACAGCGTGGGCTGAGACATTATGATATAAATGGGAGAAATTGTAACACTCAGTGTGGCGCCTGTAGGTTGTAGTTACAAGACTTCATTTTTCATAGAGCCATCGCCTCTTTGTTTACTCTTGAATATGTATGAGAATTGGCTGCACCAGCTAGAAAAATATATATTGTTGGTGTAGTTTGATGTAAAGAAGTGCAATTTTTGATAATATTGTTAGATCTTTATCCTCATTTAAAGTGACAGTTCACCCAAAAATTAAAATTCTGTCATTAATTACTGACCCTCGGGTCTTTCCAAACCTGTAAGACCTCTGTTTATCTTCAAAACACAAAGATTATATTTTTGATGAAATCCGAGAGCATAGACAGCAATGCGGCTGACATGTTCAAGGCCCAGAAAGGTAGTAAGGACATTGTTAAAATAGTCAATGTTACATCAGTGCTTTAACAGTAATTTTATAAAGTTACGAGAATACTTTTTGTGCACAAAGAAAACAAAAATAACAACTTTAACAATTTCGTCTCCTTCGTGTCAGCCTTAGATGTTCTTTTATTATATACTTTATGATGTTTTTCAATTAAAAAGAAAAAAGCACATTTAATACAATTATACAAGCAAATTTTTCTTTTAAAGACAGAGTATTTTTTTTTTTTAGCAACGGTTATTCCTAATTTTTCCTTTTGCTTTCTCTTCCATTCAATAGCATTTATATACATGGACATTTTACAAGGAAAACATAAATAAATAAATAAATAAATAAAAATACAGCATAGTCACAAATTCATATAAAATCTTTTATGATCCCTCATTCCTAGTAATTCAAATAATTTTATTTAAATAACAATTGATAATATTTTAATTAAAATAATAAACAAATAAATTAAAAGAGAGGGAGGATTACGTAGGGTTTTTAAGGGTTAAGGTTTTTTTTTTAAATATACACCGCGTTCCAAATTATTATGCAAATGATATCTTTCTCTGGTTTTCATAATTAGTCAATGCAAATGACAATCAGTATAATTTTTAAGTCATCAACCATTAGGGTATAATTCGAATTTTATTGAACAAACCTCCTAATGATAACAGTATTTATTTCAAAAACAAAAAAACTGAAAATGCACTGTTCCATTATTATGCACAACAGAGTTAAAACATTGTATAGGTTGTAAAGAACTGAAAATGGGCATTTGCTGAATTTGCAGCATTAGGTGGTCATATTTACTGAAATCTAAATCTATTTCAATCAAAAACATCCTAACTGGGCAAGTTACATCTTACCATAGGACCCCTTCTTTGATATCGCTATCACAATTCTTGCATCCATTGAATTTGTGAGTTTTTGGAGAGTTTAGCCTCCCAGAGCTGCTGTTTTGATGTGAACTGCCTCCCACCCTCATAGATCTTTAGCTTGAGGATGCTCCAAAGGTTCTCAATCTGGTTGAGGTCAGGGGAGGATGGTGGCCACACCATGAGTTTCTCATCTTTTATGCAGATAGCAGCCAATGACACAGAGGTATTATTTGCAGCATGAGATGGTGCATTGTCATGCATGAAGATGATTTTGCTACGGAAGGCACAGTTCTTCTTTTTGTACCATGAAAGAAAGTGGTAAGTCAAAAACTCGACATACTTTGCCGAGGTCATTTTAATACCTTTAGGGATCCTAAAGGGGCCAACCAGCTCTCTCCCTATGATTCCGGCCAAAAACGCCACCTCCTTGTTGTGGTCGCAGCCTTGTTGGGACATGTTCCATCCACTACTCCATCCATCTGGACCATCCAAAGATGCACAACACTCATCAGTAAACAAGACTGTTTGAAAATGAGTCTTCATGTATGTCTGGGCCCACTGCAACCGTTTCTGCTTGTGAGCATTAGTTAGGAGTGGCCGAATAGTAGGTTTATGCACAACTGCAAGCCTCTGGAGGATCCTACACCTTGATGTTCGCGGGACTCAAGAGGCACCAGCAGCTTCAAAAACCTGTTTGCTACTTTGTAATGGCATTTTAGTAACTGCTCTCTTAATCTGATGAATTTGTCTGTCATTCTGCCTTTACCTGCACGAACCTGTCTGTGCTCTGAATCAGCCTCAAATCTCTTCACAGTACAATGATCACGCTTACGTTTTCGTGAAATATCTAATGTTTTCATACCTTGTCCAAAGCATTGCACTATTTGACGCTTTTCGGCAGCAGAGAGACCTTTTTCTTTCCCATAATTGCTTGAAACCTGTGGCCTGCTTAATAATGTGGAACATCCTTCTTAAGTACTTTTCCTTTAATTGGGCTCATTTGGCAAACTATTTATCACAGGTGTCTGAGATTAATTTCAGTGATCCAAAGAGCCATGAGACACAATACCATCCATGAGTTTAATTGAAAAACAAAAAACTGTGTGTTTATGACACTTACATACAATTTGCACAATAATTTGGAACGCGGTGTATTTTGCTTATAGTAGATACTTTGTTTTTAGAGGGGGCCCATATCTTTTCAAAGTGTATACTTTTACTTTTACACTTATTGCTGGGGATTCTTGTCTTCTCCAAAATTTAGTTTTGCTTTGCTTTAAGAGCTGTGATTCTCAATATTCTAAATAAATATAACTCATCTTTACTAAGTAACATAGGTCCTGTACCCAAAACTATATTTTGTATTTGTATTATGTTTGATTTCCTAAAAATTCTCCTATTACCTAAATTACTTTTGTCCAATTTTTTTTAAAACATTATTTTACAAGTATGAAATATATGTGTGTAACGGCCTTTAAATTCACCACAACTTCTCCAACATCCTGAAGATAAATATAAGATATTTTTGGTGTTATAAAATATTGCATACTAATTTTCCAGGCCTATTCTTGCCAATATGGTGATTGCGTAGGCCATTTTTAAAAAAAAACTTTTGTTTCCAATCTTCTGTTATTTTATTACCTAATTCAGTTTCTCATTTTGTCTTACTATTATATATCCTTAATTTCTTTAAATATATTATTTATTCATCCTATCAAGTTATCTAGTCTATTGATTTTACTAACTTTAATCATAAAACGCAACAGAGGGTGAATATCATCTAAAGTTTTGATTTTAATCTCATCCTTTAGATAACTTCTTATTTGAAGATATTTGTAAAATCATTTCCCAGATAATACATATTTTTTCTCTATGCTCTCAAATGTCTCCATCTCATTGTCTCTGTAAATTTGATAAAATCTTTTAAGTCCTTTGCTAGCCCAAACCCTTAAATACATCATCAAAAATTATTGGTTTAAAATCTGGATCTCTTGCTATTTCTCTTAAACAAACCATCTCCTCATCACTAATTTTCATCACTTTGCAAATTTTTCTCCAACATTTAAAAGTTTCACCTACAAAATAATAGCTAGTATTGACCATTTTCTTTCTCCCACAAAATATCAATGTACTAATTGCATCAAGTGACCTGGTTTCTATACTTTTCCACGTTGATATATTCTCCGCTTGAATCAACTTAATTTGGGCTGCATAGTAGTAATACTCCAAATTTGGCAATGATAAATCCCCCATTTTTTATGAGTTTGAAACCACATGAACATGATTAAATAATGACAGAATTATCCCTTTAAATTTGAATGTATTTTTGATTAATAATTTAATTTATTATTTTCCCATTCAGGTAAATGGAAACTGTACTTGAATTACTGGAAATAGCCACCTGGAGATCCCTAAGATGGCTGCAAAATGAACTAACTCATTGAAACTGGTTTTTGGTCTGGGTTTCTGGGGAGTTTTTAGAGAGGTAAGTGACAAAGAATATATACAGTCAAGCCCGAAATTATTCATACCCCTAGAGTTAAAGCTACTTTTATTCAACCAGCAATTTTTTTGACCGTAAATGACACAGGCTTCTCCCAAAAGATAATAAGACGATGTACAAGAGGCATCATTGTGAAAAAAAAAAAATTCTCAGCTTTTATTTACATTTGAACAAAAAGTGGCTTGTCCAAAATTATTCACACCCCTTTGCAAACTGTCACAGTCTATGGGAAAATCCAAAGTTCTATACCATTCCAAATGGTCCAAGCTGTTCTAAAGCATCCTAATTACCCTGATTCATTGGGAACAGCTGTTTTAATCAGCTCAACAAGTGAAAAACAGAAGCTCTCTGCTGTTGTTTGTGGACAGTCATGGCTAAGACAAAGGAGCTCACTGAGGACCTGCGGCTGTGCATTGTGGCTTCTCACAAGTCAGGAAAGGGCTATAAGACCATATCTAAATGTTTCAAAGTTCCAGTGGTTCCAGTGCAAAGTATTATTTAAAAATACAAGACGTTCCGCACTGTGAAAAATCTCAGAGGACGTGGTTGGAAGCCAAAAGTGACACCTGTGCTGGCCTGCAGGATAGTGAGAGAGTTGGTGGGGGCTCTGCTGGTGGCAACATCTCAAGGCAGACAGCCCAACGGACACTGCAAACCGCTGGGTTCCACGGTCGCAGACCAAGGAGGACACCACTTCTCCAGATAAGGCACACAAAAGCCCACTTGGCCTTTGCAAATGCTCATCTGGACAAAGAAGACGACTTCTGGTCTTCTGTTTTATGGTCAGATAAAACAAAAATCGAATTGTTCAGCCACGATGTAGCCTTCATTTAGCGTAAAAAAGGAGAAGCCTTCAACCCTAAGAACACCATCCCCACTGTCAAACATGGTGGTGGGAACCTAATGTTTTTGGGTGTTTTTCAGCTGGTGGACCGGGGAACCTAATCACAGTAAACGGCACCATGAAAAAGGAGCAATACATCAAAATTCTCAACAACAACATCAGGCAGTCTACAGAGAAACTTGGCTTTGGGCACCAGTGGACATTGTAGCACGACAACGACCCAAAACACACAGCAAAAGTGGTGAAGAAATGGTTAGCAGACAAAAACATTAACGTTTTGCAGTGGCCCAGCCAGAGTCCGGACTTAGATCCAATTGAGAATCTGTGGAGGGAGCTAAAGATCAGGGTGATGGCAAGGAGACCCTCCAACCTGAAAGAGTTGGAGCTCATCGCTAAAGATGAATGGGCAAAAATACCAGTGGAGACATGAGAAAAGCTGCTCAGCAATTATAGGAAGTGTTTGATTGCTGTAATAGCCAATAAAGGCTTTTCTATTGATTATTGAGAAGGGTATGAATAATTTTGGACATGCCACTTTTGTTCAAATGTAAATAAAAGATGAGTAATATTTTTTCCACAATTTACATCGTCTTATTTTCTTTTAGGAGAAGCCTGTGTCATTTCCAGTAAAAAAAAAAAAAAAAAAACTTGCTGGTTGAATAAAAGTAACTTTAAGTCAGAATTTGCCAGGGGTATGAATAATTTCGGGCTTGACTGTTTATATATAAAAATTCACATCCTCACTTATCTCACGATTACCTCATTCATCATTTAGATTATCCATGATTACTGAAAGTTTTCATTTCATATTTCCTTTACTGAGATGTAACTTGCTTAATCAGATGTGCAGTTTTTCCTTAAGATGGGTTGGAATGATGCCTTGTTGATTTAACCTTTGCCCTGAAACCGTCTTCCAAAAGCATCATGAATAAGTTCAGCTGAAAAGTCCTCACGGCAGCCTGCAGAGATTACAAATCACACAAATGTGTTTGTAATGGCTGTAAAATAGAAAATAAATGCAGGGAAAGTGCAGTTTACAGCTCAAATCCTCTGTACGCTTGATGAAGTACAATAAATTACGGCCAAAAAACCCTGCTTCTCTCTGCACTGGAACTTGAAAAATATTTTTATTCTTTTTTTTTTCTTTCTTGAAGTGAAGTTCTTATTTTATATTTAAGCGTTGCCTGGCTATCTTTAGAAGAGGAGAGGAAGAGCTTTAGGACTGAACTGAGAATGTAATTTAATTTCTACAATTCCCACTCAGGCACTGATTAGTCCTCTTCCAAACCTTTCTATGCTGCCCTCAGGAGTGATTTCTGTGCTTGGTATATGCTTCATGGTGTAAGATGTTTTACTTACAGCAACACTGCGTTTTTATGGGCCTGCCAGACACCAAAATTAAAGTTTTTTTCCTGCTGTCACCCCGAACAGAAACCATACACTATCAGTTTTGGACCAAAGGGAAAAACAAGCCATACAATTTTAAAGAAACACTGGTGCTAATTTTTTATCTTAGTCATTTATGTTTTAGTTTTTGATTTCCATCATATGTGATCCTGAACCACAAAACCAGTCTTAAGTAGAACAGGTATATTTGTAGCAATAGCCAAAAATACAGTGTATCGGTCAAAATGATAAATTTTCTTTTATGCCAAAATCATTAGGATATTAAAGGGATAGTTCACCCAAAAATGAAAATTTGATGTTTATCTGCTTACCCCCAGGGCATCCAAGATGTAGGTGACTTTGTTTCCTCAGCAGAACACAAACGAAGATTTTTAACGAAAACCGGTGCAGTCTGCCAGCCAAATAATGGAAGTGGAAGGGCACCAGACCTTTAAAAGTAAACAAAAACATGCACAGACAAATCCAAATTACACCCTGCGACTCGTGACGATACAAAACCTAATTTTTGATTAGTAATATGCATTGCTAAGAACTTCATTTGGACAAATTTAAAAGCGGTTTTCTAAAATTTAGATTTTTTTGCACACTCAGATTCCAGATTTCCAATAGTTGTATCTCGGCCAAATATTGTCCTATCCTAACAAACCATACATCAATGGAAAGCTTATTTATGTTTAAAAAAAAAAATACCCTTATGACTTGTTTTGTGGTCCAGGGTCACATATTTTTTGCCTTTTGTCCAAAATATCATTTAGTTTTTTTGATCATGTGATATTCAGTTTTATTCTAGACTAAAACTAAAGTTTGACTAAATCTTAATTTTAGTCAATGAAAAAACATTTTGGTTCATGAGTAAAAAAATAACTAAATATTGAAACATTTAAAATATTAATTTAAAGCTGTATCAATGTTTAACAAAAAACATAGTTTTGTAGGCCAAACTCCAGAAACAAGTTAGCATTTTAGCATTTCCGTTCTGTCGCTGTGAAGCCGATGGGTTTTTGGTAAAATACCTGAAATAAGTTCTGTGGTTAACACAAGATATTTAATATGTATATGTATATTTTTTACTTTTCTCATACGTATAGGATTTTTTTCATCTAATTTTTAACATTATCTGTTGATACAACTGATTCGCCCTCCTTAGTTACTGTTGTAAAATGTTGTAATTTTTAAAGAAATTCAAACCATAAATACATTTTTTTTGTCCCTTTATGTGTCGTGACAGATCGCTGTATTCCCTTATTAGATCAATAACATGTGAACTGATTGTCTTTTCTTATTGACCTATAAAAATCCGTCATCACTCCAGCACTTTATTGTAGAAAGTTTAAGTTTAAAGTAGTAAGTTTACTTGTGCATTTGCGTGCTTTTATTGTTATGTATATTTTTTACTTTTCTCATATGTATAGGATTTTTTTCATCGTAATGTTGTAATTTTTAAGAAATTCAAACCATAAATACAGTTTTTTGGCCCTTTATGTGTCGTGACAGATTGCTAAACTCCCTTATTATATCAATCGACATGTGAACTGAGCATCTTTTCTTATTTACGTAAAGCACAAAATAAACATGAATGAACATCAGAACACATTTTATTTCAACCGTGGAAAGACGGCAATACACACAATTTTCAAGTGTAAGTCCACCAAAGTTAATCTACTCTCCTCTTTGTTTTGTTTGTCAGACAAAATGGTGGATTCTGCGTTATGATTGGTCAACTCGCCTGTCAATCAAGCTTTTTGCGAAGGGTCAGTTCATATATTTATGGTCAAGATGCACATTTTTTGTCTCGTCTAATCACTGACAAAATCAGAAACAAACCATTTTATCCATAATCTCATTGACGAGACTGGTTTGTCTGTGCATGACAACTGAAATGCATTACTTAAAATTTCTTTTATTTACAATAGGTGAGAGAGATTGTAGGTTTGGAATATATTTCCAGCCGTCAGGTTCACTCTGAAGTCATGAGCTAAGTGGCCTCAGAGCCTTTCAAGGCTCCAGTTCTGTGACTCTGGATATGCTTAGTTTCATTCACCGAGTCGATGCTAGAACTGACAGAGGATGGAGGCTCTTCCAGCCAGTGAAATGTGCTTCTGCCACTTTTGTCTACTGTGCTCGTAAAGTTCAACCGTATATGCGTGGACAGAGGCTCCTTATGAAAAACAAGATGGCCATGCAGAGCTTTGCCAAGAGAAACATAAGTAGACAGAAAAGCGTGCACAAGCCTGAGGAACATTCTTCTCCTCATGGCAGATCCATCATTTTTGAGTTCCACATGGTTTGTGTCTGAGACGTTATGCAGCGTATTATAATGTGTTGGGTTTGTAGAGTTTGTTTAACCTTTCGTCCCCCTCTCTGAACCTGATACGCTCCTTTATTGCTGATTGACTTGTCTGATATGATCCATTTCTTACCTTTTATGTGAGTTGGTGTTGTAATGCTATCTTAAGCAAATAATGCCACACAAAAATCATGTATATTACAAATTAGTAAGAGTGCTGTTAAGAGATGTCGTGTTCAGAATGCTATATTTATAACACTAAGACTAAAAACCGAGACTTTTGATTATTTGTGGTGTTTTCATTCACATTTATACTGAGAAGTTGAAGATAAAGAATGCTCTGTTTGAACCCACATACATATACATGCGGTTTTCATGTCAGCAAGGTTTAATTTCACTCAAAATGTATTATGCTGAATAATTTAGATGCATGGAAATGCAAACTCTCTGCCAAAACAGTTTTCCGTCTTATTTTTCACTGTATGGTGTCGATAGTAATATCTGACTTGGCTTTACACAGTGGCAAAACCCAGTGTAACACCTTCTCAGTCAGAAAAGCACTTGTTTAATCAGTGTTACGTGATTCAGGAATGAGATTTAACACTGACTGGATGCATAAATGTGACCCTGGACCACAAAACCAGTCATAAGGGTCCATTTTTTTTTAATTTTACATCTAAATAAGCTTTCCTTTGATGTATGGTTTGTTAGGATAGGACAATAGTTGGCCAAGATACAGCTATTTTTAAAAAAATTGGAATCTGAAGGTGCAAAAAAAATCTAAATATTGAGAGAATCGCCTTTAAAGTTGTCCAAATGAAGTTCTTAGCAATGCTTATTACTAATCAAAAATTAAGTTGATATATTTATGGTGGCAAACTGACTAAATATCTTCATGGAACATCTCTAATGATTTTTGGCATAAAAGAAAAATTGATCATTTTGACCCATACAATGTATTTTTGGCTATTGCCACTAATATACCCATGCTACTTATGACTACTAATGGTCCAGGGTCACAAATGTATATTCTGACATTAAATAAAGTGTGCTAATGAAGTAGAGGTCTTACATTTTTGCTGATACAAAGCATTAAAATGCTGTTTTTATCATTGAAACCTCTCTGGATGAGATAATGGCTTGAATAAACATTGTTTTTCTTTTGTTTCCTTTCTTTCAGATGAGTGATTTTTTTTATATACTCAGACAAGCTCTCAACTATTGCCACTGTGCCAGGATTATAGGCCTCTTTTAAGGTGTGTTTTATTATTAAATCATCTATTTTAGATCTGATATGATTTTAGCTGATGAATAGCCCCTCTCTATCTTTGGAGGGAAGTCCAAAGGATTTAAAAAAAATCTTATATAAATAAAATAATTCCCTTAGGAAATAGAGTAATGCTGGACGAAGCAGGACAAGGCTGTGATTTCTCACATGCACTTCACTTGGAGAAATATAAGGAGAGATTTGTCACAAAGTCCAAGTGTAAAAGCACTACTGTAAGAGCAGGTGCTGTAGTGTTTCCTGTGTAATTCATTTTCTTATGAGGATACCCACTCAAGCCACTTTAGCTGTCAAATACTGACCATGGCAGCCGTAGTAAAGCAGCTCTTCCTGCTTCCTTTCCTTGATTACCCTTTTCTCTCTCTCTTCACCTCCTTCATAACCGTACCTTGATTTATCCCTCCCTCGTTCTCGAACGTCAGCTGTGTATTGACCTTCAGCACAACAGGAAACCCCCAGAGTGCCATGAACCAGAAAGCCAGAGTCCTCAGCTGGAAAGCACATAAAGGGATAGTTAACCTAAAATTAAATGAAATATTCTGTCATTATTTACTCACCATCATGCTTTCTTTCCTCTGTCAAAAACAAAATTTGAATGTCTGAGCTGCTCTCTACCATACAGCTTCTTCCCAAACTCCAAAAAGAGCAAAAAAGCTCCATAAAATGGTCACAAAAGTAGTCCATGTGACTCTAACTAGATTATAAGTCTATAAGAGACCATTTGTTAGATTTGTGTGATCAGACTCGAGTTTACAGAAAATCTTGCTTGACAGCCATGGTCACTTTTCGCTCTTCTTGTGTGGAAAAGAGCAACTTCCAAATAACTATAAACTTTTTTTGTGTTCCACAGAAGAAATCCAGAAGTTTTAGACAGTGGTTTAGAATTAGAATTAAAGGGTTAGTTCACCCAAAAATAAAAATGACCCCATGATTTATTCACCCTTAAGCCATCCTAGGTGTATATGACATTTTTCTTTCAGACAAATATAATCTGAATTATATTTAAAAATGCCCTGGCTCTTCCAAGCTTTATAATGGCAGTGAATGGCTGTTGATATTTAGTAGTCCAATAGAAGTCCAATAAAGTGCATCCGTCCATCATAAAAAGTGCTCCACACCGCTCCAGGGGGTTAATAAAGGCCTCCTGGTGTAACGGATAGTCCACTGAATTCAAGAGTAGTGAGAACCCAAGTGCAGTTTATTTACAGTGATGTGAAATCTAAACGATAAACAAAGACTTGACTTGACTTGGCATGGCATGGCATGGCATGACCAGACTTGGCATGGAACAGACTTGAAACAGAAATTTACTAACAGCAGATTATAACTTCAGTACACGACAAGGAACAAAGGAAACTTGAGGGCTACTTATACCAAACAAAGCAGGTCACATGACACAAACCAACCAATAAAAAACCAGGCACAAGACCATAGCAACCAGTGAACAAACAGAGCAGAGACATGTTACAACTGGTTATAAATGCCTTTAAATATTCATTTTTAAAACTTTATAAACCGTAATCTCTAGCTTCCACTAACTGTTGCTCACTCTAGTGAGAATATGATAGTCTCATGAGAACTAAGGTTTGTTTACAGGAGCAAAGGAAGCAAAGTTTCCTTTGTTTAGCAAAGGACAAACAGTCTCCTCTTGGCTTATATCGAAATCCTCCAACATTTTTCTTTACAAATCCTTGTTGCGTACTTCTAATTTGTGACCAGTGCTTTTCTCTCTCATCCGCGCTTCCGTGTTTGTCTCTTCTCACCGGAGTTTACGCTACGTCATCTGCTGGAATGCCGTTCTTTAGTTCTTTAGATGTTTTTCTTACACAAATGCTTCAATTCGCTTCTGGTGGCCTTTATTATCCCTCTAGAGTCATGTGGAGCACTTTTTATGATGGATTGATGCACTTTATTGGACTTTATCTCAACAGCCATTCACTATAAAGCTTGAAAGTGCCAGGGCATTTTTTAATATCACTCAGATTGTATTCGCCTGAAAGACGAAAGTCATATACACTCAGCATGGCTTGGGGGTGAGTAAATCATGGGTTAATTTCTATTTTTGGGTGAACTATCCCTTTAAGAATTTTGTTGTTTGCTATCGTAGTTTGCGTGAACATTGCACCGCAATAAATCTCCTAACTTGAGAGCTAGGCAGGCCATTTTACACTCTTTTGGGATGTGCAGAATGACCGTGAAATTAATCCCTGGTTCGCCTAGTATAAAACACATGCTTGACAAGTGGATTACTACCAACAGATGGCATTGGACTAGTCTTGCTTCCAAACATCAAGAACTTAGCAAGAAAGAGTTGAATAAAAAGGAATGATAATGAAATAATGTTTGAAATATGGCTAGATGAGGCTAAAGCTTTATAATCTTTGTGAAGCCAATTACAGAAAAAAACTCATTTTTTGCTCCCTGACCTGTTCACTTCTACATTCAGGTAGCAAAGAAAGAGATGAAGCACAATTGAGTGGAACAGAATTTTAACATTTTAATTTTGGCACAGCCTCCTAAATACAAGCCTGCTTCGAGTATTTCATTCACCATCAGTTAAAAACATAGCTGAATTTTTACAGTTTGTTTGAAAAACTCTTTTGGAAAATGTATGGATGGATTAAATGAAATGATTCACATTTTTAACAGATTGACCACTCTGTATATAAACTCTAGTTCTAGTTGAAAATGGCTTGAAGTGGTAAATATATTCACAGGAACAAGGATATCTTAAGATAAGCTCATTGCCTAGAAAGATTTAGGACCTGGTTGTTACTCCCAGCTCTTATATGCAGTCTGAACATGTCCTTAGTGGATCTTTAACGGTTCAGGTTTTCTATCCTTAACGTTAGCCAAGCATGCATAAAGCATAAATTCATACTTCTGCTTTGTAATAAACTATCTGGTAGTGCCAAAATTTATACAAAGGACAGAATGTTTCTCTCTTTCTCAGATTTCTCTGACTGTACAATCTCAGCCACAGTGATTTAATCATTGAATACTAACAATATATTGTGGATGGTGTTAAAGAAATATATTGAAATGCAGGGGCATATTTATTTCAGGGTATAGTGTGTTAAAATTCCTTTCATACTTTCTAACTTTCAGTCTCATAAAAAAATAGGCTTGTAGAGCATCAATATGTGTGCCTTGACACTGAAACCTTTCTCTAGAAGCACAACGAAAGATGAAAAACTTTTCACAGTTTCTGCTTTTCACTGTATTTTCAGGACCTCCCAGAAGTCCAGTTTGTTCTAGTAAAATGTGAACTTTAATTAGAATTACTAAGTTTCATTCAAACTTATTAAAGTGTTACTTTAATCCCAAATTTTCAATTAACTGCAATTGAATGTCTTATATATATATGTCTTATACATATCTCTCTCTCTCTCTCTCTCTCTCTCTCTCTCTCTCTCTCTCTCTCTCTCTCTCTCTCTCTCTCTCTCTCTCTCTCTCTCTCTCTATATATATATATATATATATATATATAAACTTTGCATTTTCAAAGGACCTTTTAACACCAAAACGCAATGAAAAGACACATTTACAATAAAAGTAATGTACAGGTAAACTAAAACCATTCAGTTGGTCAACGATTATTTTTTTTCCATTTCAAATGGGATGCTGGAACAAAGAAAGCTGGAACAGCGTGATTAATTTTTGATACCTTAATCCTCATGCTTAAGATAATTAAAAACTGATGCTGCCAGTTCTTTCTAAACAAACCCTTGCTTTTGATTTAGGGTGAAATACAATATTTATGTTAATGTTAATTTTTTAAAAAGGTATTATTGGAACAAATATTGAAACTTTATCTGAAATGGACCATCACGCTTGTTTATGTCCCTTGGATGTGACTGGAGTATATAGAGTTCTAGTTTAAAGGTTTTATTCATTAGTTCATTTTCTTACAACGGTGCCTTTTCAATTCACATCCTCCAAGTAAACACAAATAAACTCTAAAAGCACCTCCGATTCGTGATTAATACATTCCAAGCTCTAAACTATAAACTATAGAAGATTTCTGCGCATGCCACTGTTGTACTCGTGTGAGTTATGTGTAATAGGTCAGCAGGTACATGTTACTCTTAGCTTTCTGAGAGATTAAACCTGCAATTAAAGGATTCACTATTTAAACATGATCATGTATCATCATGACTCATTGCTGAGATTGGCCCAAAGCACACACACATATGAGCTCAGCGCTGGTATGTGAAGACCAGCCTGAGGTGGCCGATCACTCAAAGCCCTGAATAAAACTTTATTCATAGAGATTTACCGATTTACAAGCCGGTGTCAGTGTCCAGGACGAAAGACAGGAGAGGGGTGAACTCATATTTTTGCAAGTGTTGAGTGTCCTCAAGAGAAGTAAAATTGTAGTTCACAGCTGTTCAAACACAAAGCTATTTCAGCGTGCTTAATAAGAAAAAGCCACAAGGGCTGTAAAATATTGTGTAATAAAAAGCTGTGTATGTGGAGAGTGGCAAAGATCCTAACACTACACTGTGTCCATTAATTCTGATAAGCTAGGACCTTCCGCTGCCCACAACAGACAGGGATCGAGAATCTTTAAAGGGTTTATTTTTTCTTAACTATTTGTACTTGTGAAGAACAGCATCAGTATTGCTATTGCTTATCTTCTGGACAAATCATAGGCATGTAACTAGTTCCTGTCTTGGGCTTTAAACTGCTGGTTGTTGCTAAAATGTGTTTTTACTTTTCTAAGTAATCAGCCTTTTGGTTTTTAGACTTGAGCTAAAAAGTTTAGAGTTTCTTCATTACTAGAACTGCACTTTCATTCGAACTTTTTTTAATATTAAAGCATTTCTAAAAATGCCGCCATGCGGGATAAGAAAAATAAAAGAAGCGGATTCAATGGGGATCTAAAAGAATTCAGACCCTCATCCCACAGGTCACTAATATGACCTCATTATCATGACTTCATTGTTTCTCACTGGGATATTTTGCACGCAGCTATATTCACATATTTTAAATCAATGACAGTGACAACACAATTGGATCTTGGAGAGCGTGTTGCTAGGTGTGATAAATCTGGCCTTTGGAACAGAGAGTTTGAGCCAGCCAGGATCTTTCAGATCTCTCTCCTGTGTTTGTGGATTGTATTAATGTCAAGAACGCTAGAGCCAAATTTTAAAAGTCGAAAAAAGGCAGGAGCATAAACCGCAAGAAAAAAAAAAATCCAGGTTGGGCTGGTGAGTTAAAAGCATGGTTCAAACGCCTAGCAGAAAAACACACATGCAATTTGCATGATGTCTTATTTGATCTGAGACGCATTTGTTGCCAGACTCTTGACAGGTAGATGCCGTATCAGTTTTCAGCCACGGGGCCCTCATCATACGGATCGCTTTACTAGCCAACAACACTGGATTCATGCAGCACAAGAAAGGACCAAGGACAACCCTGGCTCCAGACCTTGCAGACAGTTTAATACCATTAATAAGATCATTTCCTCCTCGTCCAACCTCCCGTCAGTTTGCGTGATAACAACCATATGACATCATCACAGGTAATCTCCAGCTGTAGATATGTGACTTGAAACCAGTTATACTGGACTCTAGTTTTCATACCTCTGGGCGTACGTATTATTCATAACGGCAATAACTGTGTCAAATCTGTCTCGTATAAAAAAGCATTAAAATGTTTTTAAACCAACTGTCAACAAATTCATCAGCTGAAATGACTAAGACCTGCTGTCGGTGTCCTCAGGGGGGACATGTCACTTTTAATAAAGCTAAAATACTCCTGCATTTTTTCATTTGGCATATATGTTTATGTTGTGTGTTTCATATGGAAATTATGTAGACCTATACATGTAAATGTAGATCAAACGGTCAAAATCACAGATCGATCCCGTTAAAAAAAACGAGACAGTAGCTCTCTTTTAATTACGCACAGTAATATTTCAGATGGTTTAATTAAATGAACCAGTCAAAAAAGCGATTCAGCGGTTCTTTTACATTGCATAATGATGTTGCTAGTTATCTGTGTTTCTCAACTGTTTCTAAATCTTCACAGAATGATTATTAGACGTGGCGCATAATTTTGATGCTGAGAAGGTCTCTAAACTAAAATGAGTAGTTTCATTTGGACTGTTCCATTTAAAGCACCGGTTAAAAAGCAATTCAGCAGTTCTTTTACATCACATAATGATGTTACTAGTTATCTATTTTTTTTTTTTCTCAGAAGCTTCTAAGCCGGGGTGTCCAACCCTGTTCCTGGAGATATACCATCCTAGAAAGTTCAGCTCCAACCCCTGCGAATTAATCTCTTAGGTAGCACTTGATAATTACAGACAGCTGTATTGGAGCAGGGCTGGAACTAAAGTCTGCAGGTAGGTAGATCTCCAGGAACAGGGTTGGGCACCCCTGTTCTAAGCCTTCACTGAATGATTATTAGACAATGCATAATTTTGATGCTGAGAAGGTCTCTAAATTAAAATGAGCAGTTTCTGTTATGCAGTTCGATTCAATGAACCGGTTAAAAAAAGTGATTCAGCGGTTCTTTTACATTGTAAAATGAAGCTAGTTCTGTATTCTGTATCTGTATTTCTCAATTGTTTCTAAGTTTTCAATGAATGATTATTAGACATAATGGATAATTTGATGCTGAGAAGTTCTCTAAATTTATTGAGAAATTTCTATTAGACAGTTTGGTTCAGTGAACTAAAAAAGCGATTCAGCAGTTCTTTTACATCGCAATCGCATCTGTATTTCTCAACTGTTTCTAGGTCTTCACTAAATGATTATTAGACACTGAATTATTTTGATGCTGAGAATGTCTCTAAAATAAAAATAGCAGTTTCTGTTAGATGGTTCAGTTCAATGAACCAGTAAAAAAAAAAAAAAAAATGATTCAGCAGTTACAACGCTTAATGATGCATCTAGTTATCTGTATTTCTCAACTGTTTCTAAGTATTCACTGAATGATTATTAGACACTGCATGATTTTGATGCTGAAAATGTCTCTAAAATAAAATAAGCAGTTTCTGTTAGACAGTTTGGTTCAGTGAACTAGTTAAAAAAGCAGTTCTTTTACACAGCAAAATGAAGCTACTAGTTATATGTATTTCTCAACTGTTTCTAGGTCTTCACTGAATGACTATTAAACACTGCATTATTTTAATGCTAAGAAAGTCTCCAAATTAAAATGAGTAGTTTCTTTTGGACTGTTCGATATTATAAAGCGATTCAGCAATTCTTTTACATCAAGTAATGATGTTACTAGTTATCTGTATTTCTCAGAAGCTTCTAAGTCTTCACTGAATGCTTATTAGACAATGTATAATTTTGATGCTGAGAATGTCCCTAAAATAAAATGAGCAGTTTCTGACGGTTTTGTTTCAATGAACTGATTAAAAAGTGATTCAGCGGTTCTTTTACATCGCGTAATGAAGCTACTAGTTATCTGTATTTCTCAATCGTTTCTAAGTCTTCAAAGAAGGATTATTAGACGATACATAATTTTGATACTAAAAAAGGTCTCTAAATAAAATAAAGAGTTTCTGTTAGACGGTTCGATTCAATGAACCAGTTTAAGAACGATTCAGCGGTTCTTTTACATCGCGTAATGAAGCTACTAGTTATCTGTATTTCTCAATTGTTTCTAAGTCTTCACTGAATGATGAGACAGTACATAATTTGATGCTGAAAATGTCTCTAAATAAAATAAACAGTAGACGGTTCGATTCAATAAACCAGTTAAAAAGCAATGTATCACAGTGTAATAATGTCACTATAATATATTTACATTTCTCAACTGTTTTTAATTAGAAAATGTATCATTTTGAATTAAAATTAAAATGAGGCATTTCACTTATTTTAGTAATTTTCTCAGCCTAACTTTGTGTTAAAACATTCCGTTCTACCAAAAAAAAATACTTGCGACTTCTTTTTTATTTCATTTATTCAAATGAAATATACTAAAAACAGGTCCTAGATCAACATAAATACATTTCATAAACATTTGGAGTGAATAATGCTTGATGTCAGTCCTCCAGACTGAACACACAATCCTGAACTGTTCTCAAACACAACGTCAGAGATCTGGTCTCAGATCAGGTTACACTCCTGTCCATACTGATCCATACCACCCCGCACTTACAGCAAAACTGCCTCTGACGTAGTGCTGCCGTTTGGAATTTTTTCCCCTACATGTGGTCCTGATTTCTAGGGTAGATTTAGAGCTTTGGCGTGCACCTAACCTTTATATTCCTGCGATTCACCTTCCGTTTCACTGGATATGAAAATATTAATTCTGGGAGTAATGACAGAGCTGCGGGGTGCTCTAAAATTGGTCATGCCATTAACAGGACTGAGTGCATTACAGACACTTCTTTATGCAGTGTGAGGGACTTTTGTTACCTTGATTTATTTACGTAGATTTCAAACTCAGAAATTCTTGCGCTGATATAAAGTCAGACCCATATGTGAATCTGATTGCTAGACACACGCCAGATTTATTGAGTGTGTAAATGTTATGAATTATTGATCTATATTAAAGGTGGTTTTGCATATTTGGATGGCACCAAAGCCTATCGTTTCCACATGAAAGTGGAAAAAAGAATCCTTTCCATTATAACTGGCTGTTTAAACAAACGTATATTACGAAACATATTCAGTGGTTCTAAAATGTCACATTTTTTCATGACTGAAAATATTTCATCTGCTTATTTGGCGGCGTAGTGCATACATGTGTCTGTCACACATTAGGTGCCTCTCAGTAAAAGCAGCAGGTTTTTGTGAGCGATCCATCCCGAGTTCTGTTTATGAGACTGACTCCGTAATTCTCTCTCAGACCTAGAGTCCCTACTGGGGTGAAACAGATTGACTTTAATGGGTGCCAATCCTCTCTATGCATTAACAGAGGAGAAAATGTCTCGGTAGTTTTGGATTCCTAATTAAAAAGGCCACACAGTCTAGTGGACTTTGGATTTTGTTTAATAAGACTCGAAATCCCTGTTGTGTCTCATCAATTGCAGTAAAACTTTCATTAAACTCTCTGACAAGGCCAAGAAAATAAGGAGCGAAAAATATGGTGCATGCTGTGCAAATAAAAGCTGTGTAATTACAGCAGCGTCTGAACAGCAGGCCACACAAATCAACTTACGCAATACATCATTCGCATTCAAAGCTCTGTTGAAATGGTGTTTAAATACTAGCACTTTAAAAAAAAATGCTGGTTAAAATATAAAAGACATTATTAAAGTTTATCATTATAAATTCAGTTCGGATGACTGCAGTTTGATAAATTTGTCAAAGCTGAATATTTATAAGAAACAGATTTGTGAAGAACTGTAAATCATTCTTAAGGGCATATTTATTTGAATGATGTAACTGTACTCTGACTACTCGTATCCATCAGATGTCAGAAACTTATAATATAAAATGTGCATGCATGATAACTAGTTCTTTTATGTTGGCCAGATGCATGCTTTGGAGTTTCACAATATATTAAGTGTAACTGCAAAGGATTGCAAACTCACAACTAACAGTCAAGTAGGACTAAATGATACTGATGCACAAAGGTCCTTGTGGCTCAGTGCAGGGTTATTTAAAGGGATAGTTTACCCCCAAATAAAAATTCTGTCATTAATTACTCACCCTTATGTCATTCCAAACCCATAAACCTTTGTTCATCTTCAGAACACAAATTAAGATATTTTGAATGAAATCTGAGTGCTTTCTGACCCTGGATAGACAGCAATGCAACTACATTCAAGGCCTAGAAAGTTAGTAAGGACATTGTTAAAATAGTCCATGCAACATCAGTGGTTGAACCATGATTTTATCAAGCAACGAGAATACTTTTTGTGCTCAAAGAAAACAAAAAGAACAACTTTATTTAACAATTTCTTCTCTTTCGACGTATAACCCAGATGTGCTGCATGTGTTGTGGTAGCCTACTCTTGTGAACGTGCATCGACGAATGACACAATAGAGAAGAAATTGTTGAATAAAGTTGTTATTTTTGGATTCTTTGCACACAAAAAACATTCTCGTAGCTTGATAAAATTATGTTTAACCACTGATGCCACATGGTCTATGTTAACAATACCTTTCTGAGCCTTGAATGTAGTAGTTGCGTTGCTGTCTATGCAGGGTCAGAAAGCTATTGGTGTTTATAAAAATATCTTAATTTGCTTTTCGAAGATTTGGGAACCCTTATGGGTTTTGAACAACAAGAGGGTGAGTAATTAATGGCAGAACTTTCATTTTCACAGGACTGCTAACTTTCACACACACCCAATTGACACATTTCTCATCCTCACGCCACACATCCATTTTCCCACACAGTAAAAAACACCTTTAGCTTAAATTAATAATATGATATTGTCGAAACAGATTTGGTAAAAGGCTCCAAGACGTATTTGTGTCCGGCTCTTGAAATCGTCAAAAGATTCTATTTACGACATGTTTTCGTAGCGCTGAGACATATAGCCAATCACAGACATGTCTGTTGATTTCTTGAACACCTGTGACTGGACCTTGTTCACTCACCTCTAAACGCCAGATTTTTTTCCCCACGAACGCGATGTAAATAAGAGGTTCATTGATTATAAAGGAACTTTGCGAGATTGCAATGAACTGAAGTTAAGTGACACCTTTTTAGTGGTTCTAAAGTATTTGCGCACTTTATAGGCTAAATATAATCCGTTCAGAATTTAAATAAAAATATCACTGCAAAGTTGGCATGAAATTAAATTTCACCCTATCTATTTTCTAAATGCATGTTATCTGCTTGTGAACAATTCTGTGGATGTTTCATTTTACAAACAATGTTTGAGCTCATAATGGTTAATTTGTCATAACTGGACTTTCTGTAGAAAACAACAGACTTCTTGTTTTGAGTCAAAAGTCCAATTACACAAATTTGTGTTTTTAAGGCTTGACAAAGCCTGAAAGGTCGCAGACATATCACAATATCATATCACAAGAGCTCATCAGCTCCCTCTAGTGCGTGTTGTATAAACTGAGTATAACACCTGTTAACCTGCAAACGTATTTGAGGCAGGTTCTCTGACAATATTCAAGATATTAGTATTTACTATTTTTTTCAGGACATGACAAATCTAGTGAGACAGTAAAAGGATGACAATGTTTTATTCATGCTGCTCAATCTTAGTAATAGTTTATATTCTGTGAAAATGTAAATCAGGCAGTCATGTTATTGTTGTTATTAATCATTAATATTATTAATAATAATAACAGAAATTGTTATTGTTGACATATTGAATTAATTAAGTACACTTAATCTTTTTGAGGTTAAAAATTATTTGGTTTTCAGTAAGAAAAATATTATATACATTACTGAGGTACTGGAAAGAAATTTGAATTTAGATTGGAGTTTTAGTATAATAATAATTTATTAACTCTGGAAGTTTGCTGACTAGTAACTGCTCGGTCCAATCCACTGATCTAGAAAGTTTAATCTGTTGGTCTTGTTCTACTGGAGCTAAAGAAAATATACAATAAACATTAAATGATATACACTACCTGTCAAAGGTTTCTTCTGCTCACCAAGCCTGCATTTATTTGATCCAAAGTACAGCAAAAACAGTTCTGAAATATTTTTACTATTTAAAATAACTTTTTTCTATTTTAATATATTTAAAAATGTTTTTCCTGTGATCAAAGCTACATTTTTCTGCATCATTACTCCAGTTTTCAGTGTCACGTTCCTTCAAAAATCATTCTAATATGCTGATTTGCTGTTCAAGAAACATTTTTATTATTATTATCAATATTTAAAACAGTTGAGTACATTTTTCAGGATTATTTGATGAATAGAACGATCCAAGGACCAGCATTTGCCTTAAATAAAAAGCTTTTGTAACATTATACGCTAACATTCAAAAGCTTGGAGTCAGTGTATATATTTGTAATGAACGCTATTCTTCTGAACTTTCTATTCATCAAAGAAACTTGAAAAAATGATACTTAGTTGTTTTCAACATAACATTAATAAATGTTTTTTGAGCAGCAAATCAGAATATTAGAATGATTTCTGATCATGTTACTGGAATAATGATACTAAAAAATCCGCTTTGAAATCACAGGAATAAATTACATTTTAAAATGTATTCAAATAGGAAACAGTTTTTTAAAACAGTAAAAATATTGCAGAATCGTACTGTTTGGGCTGTACTTTGGATCAAATAAATGCAGGCTTGGTGAGCAGAAGAGACTTCTTTAAAAAAACAGTCAAAAACTTACAGTCCAAAGCTTTTGACTGGTAGTATATATAAGTTTTTAACCATTGTTGATACAACCCAGCGTGGTAGATAAATAAACATGTAGCTGTCCCAAATTGAACATTTTCCTCGCGTCATTTTTTTTTCCAAACCAGTTGAGCGCTAACCACGCCCCCTAAGCGAAAACCACACCCCGCAGCCATGACTCACGTCTCTGGTTCGATTTCATTGGTCCACCCTGATACACCTGGGAAGTTTAGACGTAAAACAAGGTCGTTGATGGGTCGCTGACAAACGGTAAACAAATATTTTTAATCATTATAAGAAGTATATGTAGGTTTTAATGTCTGTTTTTATTATTGTTATAGTTTTCGTTTGAACATTTATCTTTATCTTATAAATTTCGATCGGCCTCAGGAGAGTCCTACGCTTTTTTATGGTGTGGTGAAGACCAAGCCGTACATCTGAAGGTAAAATATGCTTTTTTTATTTTTATATAAGTGTACTTCTGCTCATCAACGCTGCATTTAATTAAATTAAAAATACAGACGAAAAATGTAATATTGTGACGTATTATTGTAATATAAAATACAGGTTTTCCTGTGATGCAAAGCAGAATTTTAATCATTACAACAGTCTTCAGTGTCACATTATCCTTTAGAAATCATTCTAACATGCTGATTTATTATCAATGTTAGATACAGTTGTGCTGCTTATTTTTAATTATTTTTTTAAACAGTTTTTTTTCAGGATTTGTTTTAATGAATAAAAGTTAAAAGGAACAGTATTTATACAGAATATAATTTTCTATTTTATATATATTTTTATAACAATATACACTACTGTTTAAAAGTTTGGGGTCAGTATTTATTTTGTTTCTTTATTTATTTTTTAAATAAATGAATGCTTTTGTTCAGCCAGGATGTGTTAAATTGATACATCAATTTACATACAAATATTTCAATTTTGATTCTCAAGTTTACTGATATGTGTCTGAACTTTATTTGGGCCATCTCAGTTAAAATGCTAATGAGCGAACTCTCTGGCCGTTGACTTTTTATTTTTACAGAGCTGGTTGTTTCCTGGGTATAAAGATCACTTCTGCACCTATCGTTTGTGCACAACACAAGACCAATTACACCTGGACCACCCAAGTTTTGAGGCATCGCTAAGGATTGCATTGACAGAGATTTCTGAAGTAAAGGAATTGGTGAAAAATCTTAGTTTGTCATCAGGAGTGACTTGGAGAGTGGCAGTGTCCAAACCAAATAAGCGACAACATGTGCTTTATAAGGTAATGTCAAATCAGTTAATTTATCTTTACACTATAAAAGCGTTGTTAAAATACAGTTAAAATATATATGTTATTTTTTTTAAATGTGTATATAATATTTTAACTGTAATAGTCCAGCAAGATTTTTATCCCTGTGATGGACTGGCCACTAAATCTTCACAACAAATCTACCTGCAAATCTAAGCCATAAAATCTAAAACGATAATAAAAAATGTATTTATGACATTATTTGTCAAAGCATCCTCAATTAAAAGCATTTTTCAAAAATGCATATACATTTTTCAGTTTGCAGGTAGATTTCTCCAAAAGTCTTGAAGATATTGGCACAGGATTTAGCCTGTCTCAATTTTTGCCTATTTTGATATCAGATCTTCTGTGAATACAAAGTTCTTATTGGCTTATCTTATTTGTTGTTGCTGCCACTTTCTCCCTGAAAGGAGAGATGTTGTATGTTAATTGGATGTTTTCCTTAATAAATTTAACAATAATAATAATAATAAATTGTGGAAAAATAAAAGTTTGCTATTGTCAGAATGATGCAAAACATATAAATAACTAAATTAAAAATTTAACATGCCTAAGATTTGTGCACATTTTTGTACATATTTAAACATTCATATTCTGTCTATTACTATCCCAACTTCTGTGCATTTGTACCTGTACAATGATAATGCAAGTGCATTCTGTGCATTAGAATTGAGAAACATCAAATATGTCTGTATTTTTTGTCTTCATGTCACTGTTGGGTTAGAGAGAAGAAATTTCATGTGAGATCCTCCACATCAGGGCACACCTATACAGTGGACATGGAGTTGGAGCTCTGCACATGTCCAGCTGGCTACAGTGGGGCACCATGCAAACACCAGGCAGCAGTTGTGCAAAATTAAAACAACACCTCCATAAACTTTCTCCCCACAACAGCTGAAATGAGGGCTGAGCTGCTGAAAATAACAAAAGGTAATTATTTCTTTTCAGCATAGGTTGTCACTCACTGACTGATGCTGTTTTTAAATACCACCTTCTTTATATAGTTAACTATTCATTTATTACAGTGCCTTGCAAAAGTATTCATACCCCTTTGTTTTTTTCACATTTTGTTTTGTTGCAACATTATGTTAAACTGCTTTAAATTACTTTTTTTCCACATCAATCTACATCTCATACACCATAATGACAAAGCACAAAACAGGTTTGTAACAACTTTGCAAATGTATTAGAAATAAAAAAACTGAATAGATCACGTTGCATAAGTATTCACACCCTTTTCTGGGACACTCGAAATTTAGCTCAGGAGCATTCATATTGCTTCTAGATGTTACTACACTTCGAGTGGAGTTAAACTGTGGCAAATTCATTTGAATGAGTCTGATTTAGAAAGGCACACACCTCTCAGAAAAGGTCTAACAGTCTAACAGCTGAAAATGCATATCAGAGCAAAAACCAAGTCCTGAGGTCAAGATAACTGCCTGTAGAGCTCAGTGACAGACTTGCGTTAAGGCAATGATCTAGGGAAGAGTTCAGAAAGCATTGAAGGTTCACAGAAGCATATAGCCTCCATTATCCATAATGGAAGACGATTGGAACAACTAGGACTAGAAAATGTCTGCCAGCCCCCATCCAAGCTGACAGAGCTTGAGAGGTGAAAAGGTGAGTCAAAGAATGGCAGATAATTGCCAAATGCAGATGTGCAAAGCTTGTCACATCATACCCAAAAAGACTTGAGGCTGTAAAGGTGCTTCAACTATGTGCTGAGTTAAGGGTATGAATACTTATGCAATGTACTTATTTCAGTGTTTCATTTTTAATAAATTTGTAAAATTTGCAAATCAGGTTTTTGCTTTGTCATTGTTATGGTGTATGGAGTGTAAATTGATGTTGGGAAAAATTAATTTAAAGCAGTTTATCATAATGTTGCAACAAAACAAAATGTGAAAAAAATGAAGGAGTATGAATACTTTTGCAAGGCACTGTACATTAATTAATTTCCTGCTCATCATCTTCACAGCCTCAGTTTCTCTTGACTTTCTAAACCCTTTATGGGAGAATATGCCAATGCCAAGCACATTAACTCCAGGTAAGAAAGTTCAAGTGGGACACAGAGCCCTCATTATACATGCTTAATTCTTAACAGAACTACTAGTACAGCAGTGTGACATTAGTATACACTTGTTATAAACATGCCTCTAAGGCAAGAAACCTGAACTACTGATCATCAGTACCATCTCAGTGCTCAAGATGGTCAGTGGAGGGATGGTCCTGTTTTTTTTATGTATTCTTTTCTTTTTGTCTTTCTAATGGTGGCACATTAAACAGAAACACTCTTGCAACATTTCATTTTGTCTGTGTATGTTATAGACAGTAGAGTTGGATCAGCTGGACCTGTCTTTCTCCAGCTCTGCACAACTGCACCAAACATCACCTACCATAGAGGACTCATACTCCAACCAACCTTGTGTGCAGGGTAACTCAGAGGAAGGTGAGTCCACGAAGCTTGGAGATACATTAAAAATTATGTCTAAATGTTTATTTGGCCCAAGCACCTTTTCTAAGTTTTTACCCCCCAAGGTTTCGGGGAATTTTTGGATTCTCAAAGGGATAGTTCACCCTAAAATGGTTATTGGTTGGTAACCAAAAAGTAGCTGGTAGCCATTGACTTGAAAAAAAAAATACTATGGATGTCAGTGGCTACCACAAGTATTTTTTTCTCCATATTATGTTTGTTTGGAACAACATTAAGGTGAGTAAATTATGACCTTTT
The DNA here is from genome assembly GCF_049309525.1 of Garra rufa. Lineage (NCBI taxonomy): Eukaryota > Metazoa > Chordata > Actinopteri > Cypriniformes > Cyprinidae > Garra > Garra rufa. The sequence goes on from NC_133369.1 coordinate 20,490,293, forward strand.
TACTTTGCACACACATTGGAATAGTCTGCCATTACCTTTTTTTTGCTTAATTTTTTCTTGTTCTTAAGTAAATATATACTATAGTTATAATAATGGCTTTTTCTTTTGTATTATAAGTGTATCTCCTGCTACTAAACAATATTCTGTCTTAAATTATACACCATTTATTGCTGTTAAAAAACAGAAAACTATCAAAAACACGTTTTAAATTTTTTTAGTAAGTTAGTTAAAAATAATTATGTTAAAAGAAGGGTATTTAAGGACTGTGTGATCATTTTGTTGGGAACAGCTTTCTCAGATAGAATTTAACTGTGCTTTTTAATGTTGTGACTGATTTGTAGATTGAACCCTTTAAAAAAGTTGGTATTTTGCCATTTACTATTAGTTTTCTGTAAATTTAATTTTAGACCCCCTAAGAATACAAGTATGCCAATATTTTAGGATAATTTAGCCTTTAGCAAAGTGCTGCCTAAATCACCAATGTCGTATTAAAAGTAAAAAGATGTAAAACAATAAAGACATACAAGGAACAACCGAAGACTACCAGATGGTTAAATGCATGTAATGCAGTGCTTGGGCCCATCATCACTGATTGCAGCTGTATTCAGTTGTTTGTGTGGATAGACATTTCTGTCACATAATTTAGTTTTAACAACGCTAAGTTTTGTTTCCTGGTCCAAGTGTTTGTTGTTACTTAATTGTTTTTATTGTTGTCTCTTTAAGCAGCATCTATACCTCAGTCTCCTTTGAAACAGATGCTGGGACTGCTTCGTGAACTGGCTGAAAATGCAGACTACAGTGATGCCGTGACTACAATGGCCAAGCAGCTTGAAAAGATGCAACACAACCCGACCCAACTGATCTCTGCACTTTACTGTTTTGGTAGGGATGTCTGTGCCAAAATATGCAGCAGAAAACAGTCACAAAACATTTTATCTTACCACTAAGAGTTCTCCTAAATAGCAGTAAAAGTTTTTTCTCTTACAACCTATTCCCATAGCTGCTGAGACAAACTTTCACTAAGGAATACAGAGAAGAGTAGAGGTGGGGTTTACCTTGTTGCTGTAGATGATATCAGCATGCCTATTAACTATGCACACAGTGATTGGCTGATAGGGGAAGGGTCTCTGAGATTTGTTCATAGAAATATTGTAGAGCATGATATTAAGTTGCCATATTCAAATAAAGGTTTTTTTTTTTTTTTAATGTTGCCATCAAGATTTTGTCACAAATTGAACAAATATCTGTCTGAAGCCTTTTTTATTAACAGAATAGAATAATCATGGCTGATATGATATGTAAATCATGGCTGATATGATATGTAAACGTAAAAGAAAACCAAACTGGACACAGTAACAGCTGTTGCTTCTTGCCCCACTTAATGAAAACAAGGATATAATCAAAGGAAGATTTGGAGTTGGAACAACCTCCAAAAAACAAAAAAAATTGCATGTGAAAAATCATATGTGTGCAAATAAATAAAGAGTGTTTCTAAAAAAGTTGAAGTTCCGAGGCAGATTGCCAGCAACTGCCATTTTAGGATAGCTGGGACTTTGTCTTGACATAGGAGTCCACCTCACTACTCCTAATGTTTGACAGATTGAGGAGCTAGTTTTAGAGCTAAAACGCTTTGTGAAATACTCTTAGAGCAACAATTTAGGAGTCCTAAATTTAGGACTGACACGCCCACAATTTTTTAAGATTTTCTCCTAAATAGGCAAGTTATGATCTACTTTTAGCCTTAAGATGTTTTATGAATACGGGCCCAGGGCCTATTATTGGCTGTCAGCCAACAGCAGTGGCCCGAAGAACAACTAAGACTGGTTCTAGGTGGTGTTTGACAGCTGGACGCCCAGAAAAAGTAGTTCTGGTTCATAGACTACAGCGGATATCCAGGAAAAAGGGGGAAAGGGCTGTCAGGGTTCGGCACAAATTGTCAGAATCTGTGGCAATTAATTACTCTCAATCTTAAAAAGATACAAATATTTGTATGGTGTGTGTGTGTAAAATTTGTTGATCCTGAATGTTTAAAAATGGTTAATTAGTAGAGGAGTTAATGCTAAATTATTTATGAATTCTAGACTAGTACTGCAGGTTATGAAGCCTTATTTAAAATAACAACAGCAACTGCAGAGAAAAAAAGGTAATTTCATGCTTCTTTTTAATGTTTTAATAGCAATTGTGAATTGTATTGTGAATATTGTTTGTGTACCATGGCATTTTTGTATTTTATCTATTTAATAAATAAATAAATAAAGCATTGTATGGCCAGTCTGCTTTATGATTGTTAGTAATCATTATGTAATTGCAAACAAAGACATGCTTATGAATCGTTCTAGGGGTACTTTGATGCTGCTTCAAGTGAACCATAAAGTCTTTTGAATGTCTGTTCGATATACTAAAGAAACAATAATACGTTTTAAAAAATAAAATAATATTTAAAAAATCCTTTAGTGTTTACTGATTTTTGTTGTTTTCTGTACAGTACATGAGTGTAGTTTACTCAGTGTTAAACTTCGCTGTGTGTGTGTGTGTGTGTGTGTGTGTACCTGGTATTAATCACATTGTGGGGACCAAATGTCCCCACAAGGATAGGAATACCAGTAGATTTTGACCTTGTGGGGACATTTCTCAGGTCCCCATGAGGAAACAGGCTTATAAATCATGCACAATGAGTTTTTTTTGATGAAGTAAAAGTGTGCACAATCTCCTGTGAGGGCTAGGTTTAGGTGTAGGGTAGGTGTAGGGCGATAGAAAGTACGGTTTGTACAGTATAAAAACCATTACGCCTATGGAATGTCCCCATAAAACATGTAAACCCAACATGTGTGTGTGTGTATGTGTGTGTGTGTTTTAAGCAGTATTTTATTCATTTTGTACACTATTTATTTAAGTTTTAAATTGTGTGTACATTTCGTGTCTGAAATGTCTGAAATAAAACGCTTGTGTATCCCGTTTGGGTATTAAAATCAGTGTGTTTGCGTCATCGCTGTGTAGCCAATCAGCGCTGTGACATAGTTGACCAATGAAATCGAACCAGAGACGTCATGGCTGCGGGGTGTGGTTTTCGCTTAGGGGGCGTGGTTAGCGCTCAACTGGTTTGGGAAAAAAAATGACGCATTTTCCTCACATACGCCAGAAATGAATAATTAAGTAGGCGGATTTGCATGCAGTGTGTCTTCTTCGTTGGTGTTTGGAGGACTGCGTGGCAGGTCACGCCCACTCTGATGCGTTCCTCCTGAGCAGAAGCACGTGATTAGGCGTGTTTACCTACAATGTAGCGTCTATGAGACCATCAACATCAGCCGAATAATCAATTATACAGTCACGTTTAGAATCAGAATCACTTATTGGATTTATATCAGGGCCTCCGCTGGTTAGTAACTGCTCGATGCATGTGAGAAAAGGGAAGACGACTGTATAGCCTGAGGGCGAGCGAGCCAAGCAGACAGACGAGGGGAAAGGTAACACAAGATTGACATATTGTGCATCTTTAGACATTTGACGTTGTTGTAAAATCATACTAAACGTTTCTATCTGTATTGCAGTCGCCTAGACCGCATAACAGCTAACGCAAGAGTAATGCAAACGCTGTCATAGCAGTTTAATAGGTCGCTGTGGCTTTGAGGAAGTTGACATTGAACGTGAAATATTAACGACTGTGGAAGTGACCTACAGTGTTAGTTGAACAATGAGAAGGAATAGTATTGTGTGTGTCAATATCTCGATACGTCTTGTTTTCAGTGCATGTTACGTGATTGTGCTTTTTCTGTGCCATATTGCTTAATCACATGGAACGCTGTGTCTCAAATCTAGTGAGCTGCCTACCTAGACAGCATTTTTAGGAATCATAGATGCACTTGCATATGATGCAGGCAGTGTTGTCTATCTAGGCCGCTGGCTAGGTTTGGATGCTATGTGTAGTTTAGAGATATTTTCTATGACTGGAACTTACATGTACAACACATTATTGTTTTATGTTGTAATGTCATACAGTAACATTAATTATACCATAAAACCATAATATTGTTGAATAAATCCAGGGTGTCCAAAGACAACATTTTTAAACCATTTATTGGTAGGTTTGACATTTGAATAATAGTAGTCAAACTCATTAGTGGTTTGTCTCTAATGTTGTTGGTTTATATCCATAGAGTGGGCTCTTTTGAGTGATACTGGACCATCAGATGCATTCCTAAATCTCTGCTGCTAGCCTCAGTATGGGCCTTATAGAGGAGACCGATGTAGAGCGTGAGTAACACTCTTATCCACTTTGTCTAATGTCCACTATAAACTTCACGACACGGATCTGTTAGTCAACACACCTAGACACAAGCACCTGTAAACATGATCTTGTGACAACTCCTAAAGTTATAATATCCTGTATTTTCTTTCCAAGTTAAACATTGCCTTTATTTTCATTTCCAGTGTCTCAATGTATAAAGCAGCACTAGTTACTTGTAGTGCATTTGGCTGCTGACCAAAACAGGCCATTTATACATTGAGGTTAAGGCAGGGTGATTTTTTTAGCCTTACAGCTCAACATTTGTGTATTTGCTCTGAAAGTGTTTTAAAAGGTTTTTTCAAGGTTCTTTGGTGTATAGAAAGTTCAAAAGAACAACACTTATTTGAAATAAAATACATTTTGTACAGCGCATGTTTTACTGAGGTTAAGGCAGGGCGATGTAATTGAAAATATATTGCTGTATTTTTCAGCCTTACAGCTCTTACTTGCACTGAAAGTGTTTAAAAAGGTGTTTTTTTCAATAAGATGAACTCTATTGATGAATGTACTGTCAATAAGATGTACAATAGTAGTAAGAAGTTGAAAATAAAATACACACAAGAAAGAGCAAAACTTAGTCATCTTCATTATTTTACATTCACCAATTTAAAAAGTAGTTATAGGCAATGTAACTGTCAAATTAAAAGTGTATTACATTCTGTACAATATATGTTGCCTCACTTTATATTACTAACACACTTATTGATAGTCCACTACCATTCAAAGGTTTGGGGTTGTGAATGTATATATTTGTTATATATAAGAAGAAAAATGATTAATTTAATGAGCTGTATTCTATTTATTTTTTTATTCATATTAAATGTATTTAAATGTAATTTACTCCTGTGAAGGCAAAGATGAATTTTTAGCATCATTACTCCAGTCAAATGTCACATGAGCCTTCAGAAATCATTCTAATATTCTGATTTTTATTATTATGAAAGTACCTAATATTTTTGTGGAAACTGTGATACGTTTTTTTCAAGGTTCTTTGGTGTATCGAATGTTCAAAAGAACAACGCTTATTTGAAATAAAATACATTTTGTAAAATAAATGTTTTTACTGTCACTTTTGATCAATTTAGTGCATCCCTGCTAAATTAAATGTCTTTAAAAAATCATAGTGTATTTAATATATTTTTTTTATCCATATTCAACCAGATCTATACCTGTACATGTCTTTATTAATGTCACTTAATATTAAGGTGCAAAACAAAAGCTGTTTTTCATTTAAAAGAGCAGTTCAAAGAAAAGGAAAACATTGCAGGATTTTTCTCCATAAAGTGGACTTCAGTGGAGTCCAACAGTTTGAAGGTCCAAATTTCAGTTTAAATGCAGCTTCAAAGGGCTCTACATGATCCCAGCCGAGGAATAAGGGTCTTATCTAGCAAAAAAAAAAGTTATTTCCTTAAAAAAAAAAACATTTTATACTTTTTTTGACCACAAATGCTTATCCTGCACTAGTTCTGCGATGCTCATCTTCACGCATTGCGAAATCACAAAAGTCATGCACAGTTAGTTTTTCAACTGTGTACTTTGGTTCAAAAGACTCATTTTCTCATTCAACTTCAAAATTGTCAGACATAGCTGTTTTACCTTTTTTCGTACAGGACGTTTGACTTTCTTTGCATGTTCACTTTGTGAACACTGGGACGGTACGGTGTGATAAGTAATTTGTGAGGTTGAGCTCAGAAGATGAGCATTTGTGGTTAAAAAGTATATACATTCATATATTTTCTTAGAAAATGACAGATCATTTCGCTAGATAAAACCCTTATTAATCGGCCAGGATTGTGTAGAGTCCTTTGAAGCTGCACTGAAACTGCAGTTTGGACCTTCAACCCGTTGGCCACCATTGAAGTCCACTATATGGAAAAAAGTCCTGGAATGTTTTCCCCAAAAACATCTCTTTTTGATTTAAGAAAGAAGGATATGAACATCTTGGATGACATGGGGATGAGTAAATTATCAGGAAAGTTTCATTCTGGAAGTAAACTTTTCCTTTAAAATGGACTCCCGCATGAATCTAGTCACACTGAACAGAGTCATGGGTTTCTCTTATCCCATTAGTGTCTTTCAACACAGTTCTTCAGGTTGGATCTGAAGCTAATTGCCCAATGAGTATGTTTAGGCAACTCGTTTACTCAGTGTGCTGTAGGTAGATTAGAATAATCTACTCAGATGGGTCTATGTGAAGATTAAGTGTGGCTAAAATGTCCAGATGTTGCAAAGTCTGTCTTTAGATATTCTGCATTGCAGATCGTCCCCCTTACATTGTACTCTCTGTATTGTTAGTTTAGGAGTAGGAGTGAGTCATATGCATCAATCTTGTCCTCGATGCAGAGCTTGTGACCAACTAGCGCACATCTCAGGCAGAGTTAATTACACTGATCCCAATGATTAATTGACCACCCACTCAATAAAAGGGTTGTTTTTGAGTCTGCAAGAAACAGCCATTTCTGGTGTTGAAAGAATATGTTTGTGTAGGAGTGTTCTGTCTGGATTTACCACATAGTCTGATAAAATGATTTCAGGTCAACTTGTTCTTTGAGAAATAAATTATTTTTATTTGACAAATGCTGTTCTTTTGAACTTACTGCGAAAATCTATCACAGTCTTATCTAAAATATGAGGCAGAGCAACTGTTTTCAACATGGATAATAAGAAATATTTCTTGAGAAAATCAGCATATCAGAATGATTTCCAAAGGGTCATGTGACACTGAAGAAGAAGTAATGACTGCTGAAAATTCAGTTTTGCCATCACATGACTAAATTACATTTTAAATATATAATAAAAGAGAAAACATGAACCAGTACAAACACATATCAGCAATTTATACCCATCTCCATCATGTTCTCCGTGCAAATTCATGTGTTTGTTTTATCCAAACAGAGGTGACCCTGGCTCTTTTGGATGCTGCCAATGACAGGGACCCAGTGGTGCAGGAACAGGTCAGGAAGTCCATCTTGACACTGGGGAACCAGCAGCCGGATAAAGTCCTGTCCATGTGCCAGGACTACCTGCTCAAACATCCCAAGGTCAGCCAAAGAGTTTCCTTAAAACATCAAACATGTATGTGCTTTTTTCTAATGGTTATCGTCTAGATTAATGCTGAATGTTATGGGTTTTATATGCCCTTTATGATATAAAAAGGATCAAATATTAGAAGATGTCATGTCTCTATGACTGTAGATTTAATTTAATTACTTTATTTAAAGAAATTAATATGTTTATTCATCAAGGATGCATTAAATTGATCAGAAGTGACAATAAAGATGTTACAAAAGATTTCTGTTTCCACAAAAATAGCTAGCACAACTGTTTTCTATTTCTATTAACTGTTTTAATAAGAAATATATATTGAGTGCCATCATGGGAATAAATTACATTTTAAAATATATTAAAATAAAAAAAATAACTTGTAATTTGTTTAATTTGTACAATTATTTTAATACATTTAATTTTAATTATTTTAAAAGTATTTTAAATTGTAATAATACTTCAAAATATTATTGTTTTAACTGTATTTAATCAAATAAATACTGCCTTAGTGAGAATAAGAGAATTCTTTTAAAAACATTAAAAAAAAAAAATAATTTAAGGGATAGTTCACCCAAAAATGAAAATTCTGTCATTAACTACTTACCCTCATTTCCTTCCAAAGCCGTAAGACCTTTGTTCATCTTCGGAAAACAAATTAAGATGTTTGGTACCAATAACGTCAACAAAATAGTCCATGTGGCATCAGTGATTCATTTATTTTATTCTTGTAGCTTCATAAATTATGGTTGAACCACTGATGTCACATGGACAATTTTGTCCATGTTCTTGGTACCTTTCTGGACTTTGAACGTGGCACGACCCTCGCTGTCTAAGGAGGGTCAGAGAGCTTTCGGATTTCATAAAAAAATGTAATTTGTGTTCCGAAGATGAACAAAGGTCTTACGGGTTTGGAACGATGCAAGGATGAGTAATTATTCACAGAATTTTCATTTTTGAGTGAACTATTCCTTTAAACTTTAGTAGTGTAATTAATGTCAACAGTTTTACAATGTTATACAAATAGACTATTTTGACATTCAAGTGCACTTAACAGTATGTTTGTTGACAGAGTTTGTTGGCCATGCTAACAGGAAGCAGAAGCAGTGTCCCCAAACATGTTTGTATTGTAATTCAGCAAATCACACTAAGTAGTTTCATGTGATTCCTTTGAATGGTAAATTTCCTTCCCAGAGAACATCTTGAGGTCAAAATTGAGGTTTGAAAACTTTCCCTAGACAGAAAGCAAAATATAATTTAGTGCATGTTTCTTTAAAAAGGAAAAACACACTCATTAATCTCATCTGTAATAAACCTTTATCTCTAACCAGAGCGCTTCCTTTTATTGATTGGTAATGCCTAGTGTTACAGGGCAAACCCAGTGTGTTTCTGTGTCATGCCTTTGATTTGGCCGAGGTCTGTTTAAATCATTGACCTACTTTGTAAGATTTGAAAATAGGATGTAAGAGGCTGTGATAAATTTAATATTATGATTAGCATGTCTTTCACAGTGCATTTACTTGTAAGTTATCTTTGTCCTGTGTAGCTGGTGGTCGGGCACAGAGTGTTGATCTTGCAAACCATTGAATTGGTGGTGAAGAGCAGGATTGAGGAGATCAGTTACCCCAAGATCAAGAGTGTCATACAGTTGGCATCAGATGAGATGACTAAATCAAAGGTGAGACAGCTGACTTGCACTACTGTTCTGAAGTTTAGGAGTAATAGCTGATAAAAATTCAACTTTGTCATCACAGGAATGCATTACATATACACAGTGTACAAGACTTTAAAAAACATTAAAAAAATCTTACCGACCCCAAATGTTTGAAACGTTCCATTAAAACTGAAAAGAACATGTTCTGATTTGAGTCTCTTGCTTTTAAATTAAGTTTTGGAAAATAGTTTTGTGAAAGTTATTTATTGTTTGTATTAATATACCACACAAATTGCACAATGTTTTTTTTATATTTAAACATGTATGCTAAAATCATTTGTCTACTTGTGTATAGGAGGTTGTTCCTGAATGGCAGCAAGCAGCCAGTAATATTCTGGTTGCTGTGGGAAACAAATACATTAATGACATAATGGAGGAGATACTTGGCAAGTTCCAGCCAGGAGTTTTGCCTCACTTTTTTGTGGTGCAAACACTAGCCAATCTCTCTGACTCAAATGGTACGTATGCTTAATCAGAACTCTTGAAATTAATTTAGAGGTTTCTGTATTTATGTCTTTCTGTATCCATGATATTAGACTCTATTTTTATTTAATGTTAATGTAATGAACACGTTTTAACTTTCACTTTATTTTTAGAAAAATGAAATTGGAAGTTACAGTGTGACCTGCTGCAACCTGCTTTAACCTGCTTTATGTTAGATCATGCTTTATGCATTTGACGGTTGATTATTATTGTTTCTGTTCCTCATTTCACTGAACTTTAGGGAAATTGCATTTATAATAATATAAAATGGCTTTGTTGAAGCCCTGTGTTCTTGTTTGGTTATGTTTCGCACCTGTTTTGATATGTTTGACTTCTTCCCACAGTATATGGTATGGTGCCTTTCCTCAATGCTATAATGGGGACCATGTTACCAATGCTGGCTATGACCAAACAAGACAACATGAAATGGGTCTTCTCATCCGGTAAGTTCAGTAAAGTGGTAAATTTTCAGCTTCAGCTAAATGAATGATTAAAAAACATGTTTTAAAAAAGTCACTTGTGCTCTCTTTGGCCTCCATTTATTTGATTCATAAACTATTTTAACATATTTTAACTAGTGCTGTCAATCGATTTAAAACATAACTAATTAATCATAATTTGTTTTCTAATTATTCCCACCTGACATTAGTTTTTAAATATATTCAATCTTCAAATTAATGTAGAAACAATGTAAAGACAGTCTATTTTTTTTTTTATAATTTGTTAAAAAGAACGTATGACTAAAGGTGAGTATCACTGATACTCTGGTAAATTGTTCTTTTTCCTCTAATATTTAACCATTGACTATAGCCATTCAATATTACACTATAATTCGTCTAATTTAAGTGAACTTAAAGGGATAATCCACCCAAAATTTTAAATGTAATGTTTATCTGCTTACCCCCAGGGCATCCAAGATATAGGTGACTTTGTTTCTTCAGTAGAACACAAACAAAAATTTTTAACTCAAACCGTTGCAGTCTGTCAGTCATATAATGGCAGTCAATGGGACCCACGGCTTTGAGAGTCAAAAAAACAAACACAGACAAAACCAAATTAAACCCTGCGGTTTAATTTGGTTTTGTCCGTGTATGTTTTTTTGACTCTCAAAGCCGTGGATCCCATTAACTGCCATTATATGACTAACAGACTGCAACGGTTTGAGGTAAAAATTTTCGTATGTGTTCTACTGAAGAAACAAAGTCACCTCCATCTTGGATGCCCTGGGGGTAAGCAGATAAACATAACATTTTCATTTTTGGGTGAACTATCCCTTTAAATCAAACTTTACATGAAGCCATTATTTACCTGTGCCCTTCAGCAAGTAGGAAATATACAAAAATGGAATAAAGTTATCAAACACTAAACACTAAATTAAATATAGATGAACCCTTAAAGCTACAAAGGTTATTGGTTTCCTCTTTTTTTTCTTTTGTTCTTTTAATTAATAGCCATCACAGCAGATGGGTTATTAGCTAGTGGCTGCTACTACTTTAAGAGCTGCCGCTGCTGAATGTGCCGCGGATCTGAGACGCATGCTCGTAGTTTCATTCGTGCTTTAATATGAAATGATACAGGCTACAGCACGCGCCACGGCATTTGTGTGTGCTATTGAACCGCGTGTGCTCTGAACACAGTATAACGGCTGACAGGACAGGTAAATTTGTTTTTACTGATGTATAGCCTGACAACATTCCAGTAAAGCTTCTAGTCACTTGTACCTTTCCTGTGGTCGTTTGACTAGTGCTTGGCGATGAAGTAAAGTTGGATCACGCATCTGAAAAGTCTCCCGTTTGATTTAGTCATAAAGACGTCCTGTGACTAAATAAATGCAATTCTTGTCAAAGAAAGAAACAGACAGAAGCAGCAGTTGTGAGTGGGGTGGCCAACCATAGCACTAGCTGGAAAAAATAATGGCCTGTGTTAACGCACTAATTATAACATTTCAATTATTACTGTGATGGCAAAGTCTTCATGGTCACATGATCCTTCAGAAATCATTTTAATATGCTGATTTGGTGCTCAAGAAACATTTCTATGTACCATTAATGCAGAAAACATTCATATTTTTGTGGAAACATGATTTTAATGAATAGTTAAAAAAGTATATAACATTTTATATTAAATAAAACAGTAAAACTTCTTTAATGCAATAAATCATTGCTGAATAATAATTTCTGTATAGACAGTATATTGTCTTTTACTTGAATGTATGAATGAATGATTACTGATGATAAGTGTGTAGTGACTTGGCATCTTCTCTCTTAATGTTTCCTATCAGCCCTTTGTCGCTTTAGTGAGAGCATTTTAGAATACCTGGCCAACCTGGACAAGGCTCCGGACCCCACTGTGCGTAAAGACACCTTCTCTAGTGAGATTTACTCAGCCTACGACATCCTGTTCAACAGCTGGATCCAGAGCAGAGAGTCCAAGGTACACTCAATGAGACAAAGCACACATCCAATTACAGCTAACTCACTTTGAGACTAAAGAGGGACATGAACGTATGCCAACTGGGTTCAATTCAGTTTTCTTTGGAATTGAAAGCAGGAAAAAAAAACATGTGAGCTTGTGAGCTAAATCTACTTCTTTCAGAGCGGTGGCTTTTTTTTTTTTTTTTGTAAATGCTGAATATTGGATTGTATGTTGTAATTTCGCCTTTACACATTACATTTTTGTAGCCGGAAAAGATTTTTTTTTAAATTATGGAGCTATTACAAATCATAAATTCTGTTTGAGACTCACATTAAAAACTTCTTGGTCTTTAATCGTTCAGAAATAACTTTTTAAAATGTTCTTAATCTCTTTCAGTGTTTGTGTTCATTCATGTATGTGTTGTAATTGTTCTTGCGTGTCATTCTGCAGCTGCGCCTGACTGTTGCAGAGGCTCTTGGATCAATGAGTCACCTGATGGCACATGATAAACTGGAAGAACAGCTTCCCAAACTCCTTCCCACTATACTGGGCCTCTACAAGAAGAATTCAGAACACTACATCATCAGCAAGGTAAAGCCCTCCTTACCATTTCACAATTGCAGGAAATGGTGGAAGTTAACAGGTCAACCAATTATTCAATCCAAGTTTGCATGCTTTTTCCCCCACTCTGGACTGTTTCCACATTGTTCAATAAAGACATGGAAATGCACTTGTTTTTGTATTGTTTAAGCAGTCTGCTGTGACTTTCATAACCAGATCAAATTTTATGACCAATCAGTGAGAAAATCCAGGACTCTGTACTGGCTAATGTAGTCTAATTCTGTTTGTGTTTGTTCAGAGCTTGTGTCAGGTCCTGGAGGCCTCTGTGAACATGGGCAGCAGAGTGTTGGAGACACAGATTGATGGTCTTTTAGTCGCTCTGCACCAGCAGGTCAGAGTCTCTTTCACTTGTTCTTTATGTACACCACCTTTTTGTATTCATAAGCCATGATGACAAAGGTGTTTTACAGACTTCTCTTAAATCCCCTGTGTAACTTCTTGTAATCATTTTTTTTATTTTGGCTTAACAGGTTTTAAGTAGCCTAACAGTGTTTGATTTTAGTGGAACAGGTTTTAAGTTGCCTGACAGTGTTACACAGAGAACAGCCCAGGGCTGTTTAACGGTTTAACATAGTAGGAAGTGTTCATAAAATTTCGCTTATCTGGCTTTGGAATTTGTTTTGATTTCATTAGGGTGATATCTAAAATCGGATTAGAACAGTTGTTTATTAACTAATGTTTATTTTAAACCATTTCTTTTGCAATTTGAGCATTTTATTAAAGTTATTTAATTCTATGAATTTTTTTCCATTTTAATTAAATTTGATCATTTTAATCTAGATTATTTAAAGGATTAGTTCACTCCAAAATTTACATTTCCTGATAATTTGACTATGGTGACTATGTCATCCAAGATGTTTATGTATTTCTTTCTTCAGTTGATTAAAAATTAAGATTTTTGAGGAAAACATTCCAGGATTTTTCTCCATATAGTGGACTTCAGTGGTGGCCAACGGGTTAAAGGTCCAAATTGCAGTTTCAATGCACCTTTAAAATGCTCTAATAAGGGTCTTATTTAGTGAAATGATCGGTCATTTTCTGAAAAAAATAAAATAAATAAATAAATAAATAAAATGTATATACTTTTTAATCACAAATGCTTGTCTGACAGAGTTTTCAAGTCCTCATTGTCAGTAGATTCATTGTGACCCTGGACCACAAAACCAGTCAAAATGAAAGCTGAATAAATAAGCTTCCCATTGATGTATGGTTTGTTATGATTGTATATTTGGCCAAGATACAACTATTTGAAAATCAGGAAGCTGAGGGTGCAAAAAATCTAAATATTTTAAAAGTTGTCCAAATGAAGTTCTTAGCAATGCATATTACTAATGAAAAAATACGTTTTGTTATATCTATGGTAGGAAATTTACAAAATATCTTAATGGAACATGATCTTAATATCCTAATGATTTTTGGCATGAAAGAAAAATCAATAATTTTGACCCATACAATGTATTTTTGGCTATTGCTACAAATATACCCGTGCTACTTAAAACCAGTTTTGTGGTCCAGGGTCACATATTTGTTTTTTATTTTCAGATATGCACACCGGTGGACTTCAGCAACCCTCCAACTGTTAAAAATCACAATGAGGTCCTGCGGTGCTTTACTATCCTTGGTGGGTCTTGGTTAAATCCCTTTTTTATTTTAAAAGTGCATGCAAATGTAAACATCTGATTGAAATCTGTTTTTAGAATAGCCACGTAGGACATGAACTCAAGCAAGGGTTGTATTCTCAGTCAGCTGACTGCTGTAGCAATATCCTCGTCATGTGCTGATGGAATCTGAGCGGAGATTAAGTTTAAGTGTCAGACCAGCAGGCTCCTCCAATCAGTGAGATGATATTATACAGTTGTGTGCTTGGTGCTGATTTCAGGGGACACACACCAGCTGGATCACCTTCCTTTTGCTTTTGTGTTTTGTCAAGCAGATGCAAGAAGTTCAGGAGTTGTTGAGTGTGTGTGTGTCTGTTTCTGTGTGTGTGTGTCAATCATGATGTTTTAATCAGGAGCGGGTGTTACAAATGTGAAAGATTTGGTCTTAGTGCTAGTCTTGTACTGGTGCATAAAAATTACTTTTATTTATTGAATAATTTTTTATACACTACCAGCAGAAGAGACTTTAAAAAACATTAAAAATCTTACTGTCCAAAAACTTTTGACTGGAAGCGTATATTCATTTTAACCAATTCCTAAAACAAAACCTTGTTGAAAACTACTGGTCTAGGTAATATAGCTTTTTTTTATGTCAGTAAATGCTTTATATGGGCTATTTATATGATGGATAAGACCAGACACCATTGACTAATGTATGCATTTATAGATTTTGGTGGTTCATTTATTGGCACAGAACTTGAGCCAGTTACTGTCAAAGCCTGTGACAGTAACTGAGGGTAAACTTGACAAATCGCATTCATTTTCACCTCTATATTTGGTTGTTTTTGGCCCCAGCTAACACTTTCCCGGACCGTCTGATGGTGTTTGTCCTCCAGAGGTTGGAGAACAGTAACGAAAGGAACAGAATGGGCTCGCTAGCTGTTCTCAGACACCTCATCAACTCATCCAGTGAGTTTTAAACATGTAATTAAATACGGCAATGATTTCTTCCTCAGCCAGACACTCTTATCCAGAATTTGTATTTTTAAAACTCTGCTCTTTCTGTTCAAGCCTCCATTATGGAAAACAAGAAGCTCCTGATTTTAGCCAGCATTAGGCAACCTCTGGCTGACCACAGCAATAAGGTAAATAAATATATCTTCTCAAAATGACAAAATATGACTGTTCAGGCACTTTTTGGCACTCTCTTAAAATAAATTTGTCACAATTTTACTACTAAATTTAATTTGTCTACTATTTAGAGGTGGACAGTAGTGAAGTATTTTTACTCTGCTGTGAAAGTACTTTTCAAGTTTCTGTAGTGTTATATCTTTAGAAAACTTTTATGTTCGTAAGTATTAATGGTTAAACAAACCACAACTTTTACTTATCAAATGTAGTGCAGTAAAAAGTATGATATTATGCTTTGGAATGTAGTGAAGTAAAGTTTTTCAAAGAAAAACACTACAACTACAGAAACTTTTTAAATTTACTCGAGTAAAGTAAAAATACTTCACTACTGTCCGCCTCTGCTACTAACGTGTTCAACAGTGAATGTACATACATCATTCGAAGATTTAACATTGGCTGTGCTTCCATCTTAGGTTGCAAATTTAACTCACAAAATTTGAATATTGCATAAAACATTTGTGAATAAAAAACTGTTTCCATCACATGTGTCCAAAAGAACAAAGTTGTAACTTTCAGGGATCCTGCCGCAAAATATCAATAATATAAATGAAAGATGCTGCAAATGGAGAAGCCTGTGGCTCTTTTCCTACATAATAAATGACTCGTGCCAGACAAAACGCAATAACAAACGCTTTTCCATTGCCTGATGTTTAGGAATGCAATTTGTGTGAGGCAATTATGTGAGGTGATTACTACGTAATTTTGTTAATGGAAAAATAGGTGGATGGAAACAGCTATTAACATTATCATTTATTCTGCAGTTCCATTGTCACCACATCTTGTGTTTAACAGAATTATGTGGTGTAAATTATTATAATTAAATTATATTTTCACACCTGCATAATTTGAAAAGACACGATTTAAAATGTTCTGTTCACAAGTGTTTTTAATTAGATTTTTTTTCATTTACATGTCACATATGTATAATCTCAAGTGTTTACTGACACCTTGGTAATCAGGTACACTAATATCCGACTCATTTTGCTAGCACAGGTCACAGTTGCTTTAGATTTCAGATAATTGAAAATGACAACTGCACTGTAAACCCTGATAATGCCAAGTAACATCCGTTCACTCGTTGGGCATATTAGCTGTCTCATACATGCATAAAACATTCTTCAGGTGACTTAATATAGTATTTAATTTTATTCATTAGTATATTTATAGATGTTTAACTGCTGCCATATAAGTCTAATTCATATTTCTCATTTAAACCAGCATTACATTTCATAGCAGTATTCCTCCTCACACCGATTATAACTGGGTTTACAATATACCATAGCAAGTCTACTATTAATTAATTTCTTACTATTACATTTTTTTTTTCAAAAGCCCTCTTAACATTTACTTTAAGACCCATAATGATTATCGAAAAATCGAAAAGTAAAGAGCACAGATCCAACTTGCTGCAGAGATGTAGTGTTTTCCTAAGAGTTGGTTCCCGCCTTCACCACTGTTTGGTAAGCCAGTGCATGAAATGCAGTCTGCTTTTAAATTTGATTGGAGTAGTATAAGATATTAATCCTGATCAACTCAAAACTCACATCAGTCACTTGCACTAATGTTTAAACTGCTCAAAAAATAAGTACAGTGGAATTATACATTAAAGTAGTGCTTGATTCATCAACAAGTAGTTCAAATGAATTAAAACATACGTTTTATTTACTCAAAAACTAAAAAAGTCAAAATATCTAAGTTAGTAGAATGCTTTTTTTTAAATTAAGTTCACTCTACTTAATTACTTTGAACATTTGGGTTTACAGTGTGTGGTGCTTTTTTTGTAAAAATTAATTATTTTTACAGAATAAATATTTGGATTCACTCTTATGTGTTTAAAAGTTTTAATGTGACATTTAACCTATCCACCTCTTTCTTTGTGTAAGAACGGCCGCAGCCATTTGTAAATTTTATGAGTCTGTTTCCGGTCTCATCCACGTCCAGCTAATTTTAGCTGTACAGACAGCTCGTTTTGCTGCTTAATAATGCAAATTTGTGCATCTTACCATATTATTTTAATATATTATCTTAATTATGAGCATGCTGGTTTGTAATGCAAACAGTTTTACCGTTTACTGTACGTTGTTCTTTTCGTTATGTCCCAATAGTGGATAATGAACCGGAAGTCTCGCCCATATGCTTACTTCCGTGTTAAAGTAAAAGGTGGATATATTCGGAGACATATAAGTACCCAAAGTTATATAAATATATGTGATGGTGGTGTCATACTGCTCATTTTGAGTGATCAGACAGGTTTTAATGATGTTGTTTACTTGTGCAGGTGAAGAAGAGAGTGGTTCAGGTGATCAGTGCTATGGCTCATCATGGTTACCTAGAGCTAGAGGGAGGAGACCTGCTTGTCCGTTTCATCATCCAGCACTGTGCTCTACCGGACACTTACCATGTACAAACAACCTTTACTGAATAACACATTTCACACATCTTACTGCAGATCAGCAGTGTCACATGACTGTACACATTTGACCTCTTTGAGTCTGCAAATCTAATTACTTGATTTCCAACAGTCAATGACTGTTTGTGATCAGTTGTTTCAGATCTATTTAGCAAGCCTTTTTACTTCAGTCCATGTTGTGTCATATGTCAGTGCATACCTGAGTTTTTGAATATTTGCAGTAGCTAAGGAGATTCCCTTTAGTTTGTTAGCTTTGGACTTGTATTGGCTTTATCCCAACCCTACTTATGCTTGGTTGTGTATTGCAATAAAACTAATAAATTGTTTCAATATTTATACAGCGAGGACAGCGACCTCCAGACCCAGAGGAAGTGACCAATGAGGCCCTGCGTAGCATGTGTGATAACACTTTGCATCTTTTCACTACCACAGTGGGCCGTCTGACTGATGTGAGTATACAGATGAGTACAAACAAGCGTACACCTTCCTCAAACAAGCCGAATGGTTTCTTTGATGTGTGAAGTCATGGTTCTTGTTTCAAAATGTGCAGTGCTGAACTTTGTTCTGTTTTATTCGGTGTTACTGTGCAGCAATGTGATTGACCATTATTGCATGTCATTTGTCATTTTATGCCTTTGTAAGTGAACTTGGTAAATATCATAAACTCATATCATATCTCTGCTATAAATCTTAACAAAACTGCCACTTAAAAATTTGACCTGATTTTCAGGATTGATGCATGCCAAATATAATAAAATAAAACTCAACCATTTGTAAACCAATACTGATTACTCATTATTCTGAATACCCTTTGAAAAATTAACTAGTTTTACTGCAAATAAAACCAGAAATGGTTATTGTAGTTAAACCATGGTTTTGCTACACTCAACTTAGTTTACCTAAACTGTAGTTACACAAATGGTAATCAATCTGCCAAAAAACACGGTTACCACACTTTTACTTTAATAAATCCATGGTTAATTCTTGGTGACGACAGTCCTGCTGCCACTAAATCAGGCATATGCACATCTGCAATGCGTCTTATTATCCTAAAGACAACTCAATGAAAGTCGAACATAGTGAGAGATGGGCTTTGCAGTCATTCAGCACAGTCCATCATCTTCACAGCCAAAGTCAGCAGGCTTGGCCCGGCACTGCCGCTTGTAAGAGAGAGTGTCTAGAGAAATATTAGATCTTTTTTTCCTGTGAGCTTCCCAACATCAACAGCAGGCCGTTGACAGGGATCTCTCCTCAGCAGACAGACGAAGACAGTTTATGTGCCGATGAGACTGTCTCCGTTCCCTCCGCCAAAACACATTCGAATGATAACCAGGAAAATGTCAGGAGACGTGCATATAGCCAGACTATTTTTAGACTTTTGTTGTGTCTTTTTTGTTAACATGTTATTTTAAAGCACTGAGTTTAGACTTTTATGAGATTTATTGTGAATGTGGATTTATGGTTAGTGGGATTTATCCGGTTAGACACTGATTTCTTTTCCTTGAGGTTTTCCTTTGTTTGTTTATTAGGAGGAAGGGGAGGCAGTGGTGTCTCAAAAGACTGGATTAGAAAAATTCTTAGTACAAAATATAACATTAAAAAGTGTATAAATCACAATTACTAAAGAAACAGTGTTCAACAGTGACACCAACAGATAAAGTTACAGTGGGAGTTCAGGTTTCTCTCATCTCCCCTGAGCCCATTGAGTTTTAACAGACCCACTAAAGTCTGCAATGAGTTTGGTGGGGGTAATTGAGAATGAATGTAAGAAGAGTCATGTGAGAGGAGACAATGCCTCCATCGTGATATGATTGGATATGATTCTGGTTATGTTCGGCTGTGATTGGTTCATGTGATAATTCCTGCCTTGTTTTGTTCGCATAGAACAAATTTTTACTGAACGAACAATATAATAGCGTTAATGGGAAGACTAATTTAAAAAAAGTAAGTCACAACAACTCACACACTTGGATATAACCCCTTTGTTACGTCAAAATAAAGACTTAAAATGACAATAAAAAAGTTTGTGGGAATTATCAGCTTGGTAAAATTTAAAGTAAATCTCTTTCTATGACTAATATTTACGGACCTTTGTTGGCTGATGTTCCGAAAAATGTAATACTGCCTTGAGTTATTACTTTGGAATTAATGTAAAATGCTTAAAAACACTAGCTTGATGAGATTCATACATGACTTTAATAAATAAGAATTGTTTATTTAGAGGGAATTTGCTTATTTTTTTTCGTAAAAAATGTAGACAAATATTTATAAATAAATAAACTAAGTAAGACCTCATAGAAAATATTAAACAAGCTTCTACCATTTATTTAATTTTCCATCGACTTCTACGGTGAAAATGTAAAACTAATAAAAATTGCAGGTCATTTTACAGTGAAATACTGTTAAATTTAAAGTTTTTGCAAGTGAAAAAGAAAATAATAATCTTTATGTTTTTTTCCGATTTACAGTGGAGAAAAAAACATAAATGGACATTTCAATAATTCCCTGTGACACATTTTTTTTTAATTACTGTGCTTATTTCTTTTATTTTATTTTATTTTCAGTTCTTTACATTAGTGTGTTCTTTTACACTTTACATTGTTTAATTAATCTTAATTGCATTATTTTAGTGTAATAATTGACACTAAATTGACCAAGACTACCTCTATTCAAAGTCAGCCCAAATATTATTCAGACACCAGTTATAATTTTTGATATTTTTTACTAGTGGGTGCAGGACACTATAGTTCATTTAGATAAGTGAGGATTGCAAAATAAAGTAAACTGAGATTATACCATAGACTGTAAAAAATATAGACGTAGTGTCCGTGACGTCATCCGTAGGTTTCTGAAGAGCAATTTTGAAGCCTATAGTGGGCGGGATTCGCCGTCGCCATCTTGCAATCTTGTCATCGCGTGTCACTCCCGGATAATCAAAAATGGGCAAAGAGGCAGGACGTGGGTGGAGCTGGGTGCTAAAACCACGCCTACTTAGCGCGCCAGTGTTGACAGCAGCGGCAATCCCCCTGTCACTCAAGTGGCCACGCCCTTAATTATGCAGAAGTTTACGGCTTAATATAACTTAAACGGATGAGTTATAAAAAAAATTCACCCCCCTCACAGTTGACATGACGGGCGAAATTAGTTATATAGTCTAAAACCACTTTTTGAACCAGGCTGTAAACATGTTTTTTTCTGCTGTAAAATTGGGCATTTTAACATGGGGAGTCAATGGGACTGACTCCCTTTTGCAGCCAGTCTCTAGTCGATGAATTGCAGTTTAAGCCACTTCCGTGTTGGTTTCAGTAGAGAGAGCGGGAGGTTGCCGCTTGGATTATACCCAAACATTCTTCATACAGTGGACTACCAGTAAAACTGATAAAAATTTGGGACCAAAAATTTTATTGTTTTGTTACATACCTTTCTATCAAAGTTATCTGACATTGTCAAGGTGAATTTGTTCTGACACAGTTTAACTCTTGAGTTCTTGTCATCGTTTTTTTAACCATTTTCTAAACTGTAGCGAATAAACTGTGATAATGTGAGAAATGTTGAAGATGTCTGAATAAATTTTGGTTTGACAGTATGTCTTTTGTTTACTTTATATAATTACTGTACATCTAAAATGATGTTATTTCTCGGTTAGGTTCTGTGGCCGATGTTGCTTTGCTACCTGACCCCAAATCAGTACGCCAACGCCACTACCCCCTTGTGCAAGAGTTTAATTCTGCTGGCTAACAAGAAACGAACAGCACAAGAACCCAACTTCAACATCAACTTCAACGCACAAGGTGTGGACACACACACACACACATGATGTCACTGATGAGCCTATTCCCAGACTAAGAGCTTTTCCACTGTCTGACCTAAAGACACCCTGGAATCACACTTTCTGTCTTCTTGGCAGTGTGGCAAATCCAGCAGCAGTTATTAAACCTTTTTTTCCGTTGTTGGCCTGAAACTAAATTGCACTTGCAGACGTTTTGTTTTCATTGCAAGTCGTTTGCTTTGCCTGTTGAGTCTGTTTCTAATTAGTCAAATGAAAAGTGGTATTTATCAACTGAATAAAGTTTTTGGGGCAGAGGCTAATTGTTTCTTACTCTGACAGTGATTAAATTGAACTCTAGTTGGACAAATAAGTCCCAGGTTCAGTGATTATTTATTCGTTAATTGTAATGCTTTTGGATCATGGGCTTCACTAATGGTTTACCCTTGTCTGCTCTCCCCCTCTCTCTGTCTTGCTCTGTTTCTTCCTTCTTCCCGCAGTCTCTAGTCTTCCCTCACAGTATGTCCTGATGATAAGGCTCTTGGTAAGTGTCAAATTCCCAGTGTTATTTTTTTTTTTTCAGTTTCAGCTAGTGAATCGGGTAAAAAGTAAATATTTTTTTTATTTTAACGTGCCTCTCTGGAATATTTTATTCTTGATTTTTATCATTATATATTTTTTTATAAGTGGATATTTCATCATTCCCTATTATAGCATATCAGTGATACAATAATACATAAATGTTCTAAAGTTTGAGGTCAGTAAGATATGGAAGCCTATTTCTATCATTGAATTTAAAAAAAATTATTGCGACTTTTTATCTCAATTTCGGAATTGCATGATACAGACTCAAAATTCTGACTTTTTTCTCAGAATTGCATGATATAAACTCACAATTTACTTTTTTCTCAGAATTGCATTATATAAGCTCACAATTGACTTTTTTCCTCAGAAATGCATGATATAAACTCTCAATTCTGACTTTTTTTCTCAGAATTGCATTATATAAGCTCACAATTGACTTTTTTTCCTCAGAAATGCATGATATAAACTCACAATTCTGACTTTTTCCTTAGAATTGTGTAATATAATCTCTTAATAAAAAATGTTATTGTGACTTTTTATCTCGCAATTATGACTTTTTTTCTCTCAAAATTGAGTTATAAAGTCCAATTTTGAGGGAGAAAAAAGTCTGAGATGTTCTCAGAATTCCAAATTTATTTTTTAGTCTCACAATTCTGACTTAACTCAGAATTGTGTGTTATAAAGTCACAATTGAATTTATAACTCGGATTTGCAAATTTATCTCACAATTGTGACTTCATTTCTCAAAATTGCAAGTTTCTATCTCACAATTCTGAGAAAAAGTCAGAATTGTGAGATGTAAAAAAAAAAAATAGAATTATGAGAGAAAATGTTGCAATTACCTTTAAAAAAAAATTTATTCAGTGGCAGAAACAGGCTTCCATTTTTATTAAGGATGCATTAAATTGATCAAAGGTAACAGCTTTAATGTTAAATATGGCATTTTACAGTATTCAAATAGAAAAGTTATTTTAAATGATGAAAACAGTATTTCACAGTATTACTGTATTTTGAACAAATAAATGCCTTGGTGAGCATAAAAAACAACCCTAAACTGTTTGTAAACACAAAATGGTCCTAAACATAATATTGATTTCAAACTAACAAAATTCATTTAGTTTTAGTTTTTTTGAAGACAAACATTTTTTTGACTGTCTGTTTCTCCTCATACATTATTTAGAGTCCTTGTGTCATTTAGTCTCTGCTTACTGCAGACCTTAAACATCTGAAACCAATGTTACATTTTCCTCAGGTGAATGCCACATTCCCGTTTCGATGCAGGGGACACGGTGCTCCCTCTCTAAGTCTGCTCAACGCTATCAGCCCTAACATTCACCCTAAAGCCGAGCCTCTGTGGGACAACGAGATACCAAAGCTGGTCACTTATCTTGAAGGTTTGTTAAAATATACAACAGTGATGCAGTGGATTAGGTGCTTTTCTTCATCAGGCTACCAGACCACGCCACCTATTGGTCAAAGCATCCAGCTGCACATTTCAGTGTTTCAGCATGATTCCAAAAGTCCAGCCAATCTCGAAACTGATTTTGGACATCAGCTCTGTCTAATCTAACCTGCTGTGATATTTCAATGAATTAGGTAAATTTACTGACACTTGTTACCTCATTTCGACTAGTAACTGATACTTCACAGGTTCTCAAGACAGTTTTTAGTCGAAGGAGAGGTTCTTGAATCATCTGCTATGATGAGGTTTCAGTGAAACCTCTCATGTGTTTTCCAAAACCACAACCACCTGTCCTTAGAGACTCACAAGACAACCAGATGTTTCCTAGATACAGCCAAAATCATATTTAAAAATGAGAAATCATATTTCACTTTCAACAACTTTTCCAAGATAGTTACAAAGTGTAGCCTTAAAAAGTTATATTGGGTGTCCCATTATCTTTGACTTTTTCCAGAGTGTTGTTTCTGACTGAATTTTGTCCTCTGTCTTCTAACCAGAATCAACAGAAGATTCTCTGAATAAAAAGAAGTGGGAAGAAAGTTTACTTCAGGTCTGTAGTAATATGTATGGATTAATAAATGGCTATTTTAAAGAAACGCTTGCGTGAAAGTTGAGCATTGACAAGACTAATGGCCAAAGCCGATGTTGATTAATCAGACATTGCTTTCTGATTGTGATCAAGCTCCTGTCTAAAACTCTGGCAGCCATTAATGACAGCCAGTGGACTGGTCAGCTTGCAGTAGAAGCCACACGATACCTTCCTACTTACAACAATGCTTTGGAGGAGAAGGTCAGTTTAGAAATCTGTTTTTTCATATTATAAACCAGATGTATTATTTGAGTAAAAGAAGCTTTCTAAGTCCTACATATTTAAAAATATATATTTTTTTGTTCTGCATTTTATATATCTCGTTATTTGATATTGTTGTTCTAATTATTAATTATTATTAAATTATTATAAAACAGAAATTAGTTTCAGCTTGTTTAAAGGGAACCCCAGGTATTAAGACCTGTATGCGTTAATAAAACATAAATAATGTCTCTTACTGAAATAAGTAGTAGAAAACCCATGAAAGATTTACGTTAATTTAAAAAAATCCACGTCATTTTATACATATGTAAGCGTAAAATAGTTGCACTCGGTGAGCTACTGGTGCTACCTGTTACTATTTTTACCGCAACATAACTCGGAATACACAACTCTGAAAATAAAACCCTTATACGATGACCACAGCTACCTAAACCAAATGCCATACCATCGTATTCTAAATGCCCCCCGATATTGAGTAAAATTCGCACTGAGAAACTCCTTCAGTGGCTGTGGCGTCATGACAAGCGTCACATGTTTACATCCTGTCAGGATGGCATCTAGTGTTTCTTGTCTCTGCCTTTCATAAGTTCTTTCAATAGCTGTGATCTACTAAAAGCCTCAAAGGCATCAGGGCTAAAGTGGAAAGAGCAAAGACGCGGGTCTTTAGGAAGTTTTATTCATCCACAGGGATCTTCGCATTCTTTTCTTCTCTTCTTATCGCTAAGAAAACAGTGAAGACTTACATGACTTCTCTAGTTGCCCTTCGACTGAAAATTACAACCAAAAGACGCACAATGTGGCATTGTCTCAGTATTTTATTTTTCGAATTGTGTTCCAGTAAAAATAACCACAGGTAGCTCCAGTAGCTCACTGAGTGCAACCATTTTACATCAAAGTAATGGCGCTCCTTACAGTCCAAAATATATGAAACAATGTGAATTTTTTAAAATAAAATAAATCTTTCATGAGTTTTCTACAAAATATTTTAGTAAAACACATAATTTACGTTATATTAAGCCATGCCAAGTCTTAATACCTGGGTTCCCTTTAAAAGGATTGCCTACGTAATAAATCTCCCAAGCTGTTTGGCCAAACAAAATAAGTATTTGAATGTAATTTTTACTTAATTTACTCAGTTCTTGTGACAAACTCTACTTGCTTACTCTTTTTCCCCAGAGTTTTTTGTACAGGTGTATCGGTGTGATTCTCCAGCAGTGCTATAATAAAGAGCTGGTCAGGAAACAGCTGCAGGAGATCCTGATCAGCGCTCGTCACAATGATCCAATCGAAAGAACGGTATGCCACTGAGGACTTATTAGTTCACAAATAACTTCTGAATTTAGAGGAATAACTTCTCAGAGAGAGTTTACTGTGTTGACAGTCAAACAGATTGCAGAAGCACAGCATGCTGACAGCACACCAAAACCCTCTCTAGGGTATTAAGTCTCTTAAAGAGATCATTTTCACCCAAAAATGAAAACTCTGATATTAATTACTGAAGTCGTTCCAAACCCGTAAGACCTTTGTTCATCTTCGGAACACAGATTAAGATATGAGGGTGAGTAATTAATGACAGACTTTACGTTTTTGGATGAACTATCGTTCATGACTTTTACCACACTACCACAAAAAATGTTCAACAAAATCATATATTAGAAATCAATCCAAATCTAGTCACAAATTGACTACCGTATTTGTTGTCCAGGGTCACACATTGTAATTTAATTTTATTATATAAGTTGCAGCATGTTTTAGATGATAAAAAAAAACTTGACTTCTGGAAAATACGGTAGTCCATTGGTGGATGACCACTCGACCATTCTGACCTAGTACGGTACCCAAACTAAGGTCTTTCCACTACTTCTACACAAAATTGATTAAAATGTTCCACAGTTTGAATATTTTAAGTTTTTGCAGTTATTTAAAAGCTGCTAATTAAGAATAATACAAGTAACAGGCATTAATTGGTATGCAGGGTGTTGCAATGGGAATCGGACTGTGCGCCAGCAGTCATCTCGATGGCACTCTTGGAAAACTGGAGGAATTTGGGAAGTCTGATGCCTTCAAGAAAGCCTCAGGGATTTTTGGTCTTCTCAAAGTAGGCTGAGCTTCATTGTACTTCTCACATGATGCAAATAAAACATCTTTTTGTTTCCCAAATTAGATTGTTAAAAACATTTCAATTTAGTTTGAAATGATTGTTGTACCATATTATGTTTTTTATTAATAGTAATTGTGAAATGCTACAGTGCACAGTGGTTCATTGTGCAAAGGTTAAATTTGAAAAAAAAAAAATTAGGTTTATAAAGTGCTTCAGAATCTATATTTCACACATGTATCTTGTTGTCAACGTTTCTTGTCATTCAGGATAAAAATGATGTTGATGTGGAGAAAATGAAGAGCACACTTATTTTGTGTTATGGATATGTTGCGTTGCACGCGCCAGAAGATCAACTCCTCACTCGAATTGATAGTGACATTCTCCAAAACATCTCCAAGAACTTCAACACCAAGGTAAACTCCATAATATTGCTTGTCTACAGTATCTTTTTGTGGTTTAAAATTACAGCAGTATTCTAAACTAGTGTTTCTAAATTCTAAAATGTATTCCTCTGAAGTTCCTGTTAGTGTACTCCTAAAAGTTGACAAAAGCAACTTTGAACAGTTTTACACATTTAAAATGAATGGCCTCTTCTGTGAAAAATGGACCAAAAATATTGATGACTCAGCTTGCATATGCATCGAATGTTTAATGGCGTTTTTTAAGAAAAATTGAAATTTGTCATGCCTCTGTAGTTCTATTATGTTAGAACGAACAGCTCATTTATTTGATCAGGATTAACACATTAATCTTTTCTCATTGTTTGTTACAGCAGTGAGGCACAAAACTGAAAAATGTGTTGCTGCTGTGAGATGTTTTGCTAAACAAGTCCTCTGAATGTCCTAGTATATTGTTGACAGGATTCAGTTGGTTGCTTTTGAGGCTGCAGTTATGACAGTTTGATCTAAATGATTTTTAATGACAAGGATCATTAATTCTCTTTGAGTGCTGAATCATACCTCATCAATATTCATAATGTAATTATGCGATTTAAAATAATTTCACTGTTAGAGAACCATGTAACTCATTTTCTTTTAACATTCTGCAGTGCAATTTGAATGTCTTTGCTGGGATTTTAAAAGAATTTAGCTTTGTTTTTGCACTAAACTGATGCTATATATACAACAGACTAAAGGCATTTAGATTTATATCTCAAAGTACAAACAGTATCTGAAGGGTCACATAATTCATCATTCATGTAGTCCATTCTCTGTTGTTAAATAGAAAGTATTATCTTTAATGTTTGTGAATTACATTGCATCATTACTTTTATTGTTGTACAGGTTCTGGGAATTAAAGTAGAGACCAAGGTACCGTGAAGGGAAGCGATCACAGGGACCTTCTCTCACCTCTGATCTTTAAACTTTAACTCACTTTCTCTTCAGTCTTGATGCTGCAATCAAAACCTTTACAATATAACCTTTTGAGCTTCTCAAAAATTGCATAAAATGTCTTTTTATGACCCTAAGACGAATTTTAAAAAGCATTTATAAGCTATTTAATCGGCATCTTTTTAAAAGGTCTGTCGATATATTACAGTTTAAAATAAAGATGACATTTTAAACTCACTTTACACTACACTTAAAAATAAGTAAAAGTTTAATGTTTTTTGAGAAGGTCAAAAAGTGCTTATTAACCTGATAACCTTTGTCTTACTAAAGAATCACAGTGTTTAGATACTTTCTGGCTTTTGTGGATTTTAGGTGGCTTGATTCATCACTTCAACTCTTTTTCTATTGAATCACAATTATATTGTCACAAATTGTGATTATGATCTCTTATAGCACTGTTAAGCAAATAATACAAGTCAAACATGTAAATTAATTTATAATGAGCATGATGAATACAGCTTTGACAATACTTTCCTAATTCCAGGTCTTGATTTGCCTGTGCTGTTTGATTGACATATGTTTCATTACGCATAGTTTGAGCGTGTCTTTGCATCTCTTTCTGTGTGTTTGTGTGTATGTATGTGTATGGGCATATCATAGGACCTGACTATGAAGCTCAGTCTTATTCATAGTGTCGGACTCATTGCCAAGGCCATCAGCAAAAGTGTTCGTAAACAGGGCTTTCTATTCTCCCGCAAACAAGAGCTGATGGGCGTTATGATGGTGAGAGGTTTGATTTGAAGATCATACAGTTATGTATGTATGTTTTCGATTGAAGAACAGTTACTGATCAGTTTCCATTGGCCAGAATCTAGGAGATAACCATAACTTAATTTGGCATTTTTGTCTTTTATTTACCTTCAGGACTTCATAAAAGCAGAACCAACAGATGTCATGCGGACCCCTGTTCGCTATCTTGTTTTGACCACATGTGCCAACCTCATGTATCCTACCGTTTAAATCTTTTACGTGTTCATCTGCACTTCTACGTTCATTCATTTTAAAAGATTTGTCATTGTAAACAGATGCTAAACTGACATCTCAATCAAGCTTTAATCTTTTAAGAACTTGACTCAAGCCTTCAGAATCTTAGATCCTCCTTTAACAGAAAATGAAAACTTTGACTTGTTAAAAACGTGTTTGAATGGAGTTTACGGGCTTCCTACTGTGGACACTCCAGACAAGGCTAAAGATGAAGAAGCCCTGGATCCACAGCAAAGAGAGGTCAGAATAAAATATGCATGGTTCTACACATCCCCGGGAACATCTTCTGTATGCTTTAAACATAAAGCTTGTTTTTCACTGCAGTGCATTTTCCCTTAGGTCTTGTATTCAGATACTTTTAACGCTCTTCATGAATTGCTGAGGAATGTGTTAGCCAGAGACTTGAGTCCTGATGGTCTGCAGTCTGTGTTCAAGGTAAAGAAGCAACTATAAAAGTTACTTGCTATTTTGTAGTCCCTTTGTCTGAGCACCATTTATTGAGTGCTTTTGTATTTTCCCCAGCATATAGAAAGCTGGCTGAGCTCAGGACAAGACCATGAGCGGGAGAGGGCAGTAAAGACCACAGCAGAGTTACTGCGGTTCTACTTGGACAATCTCAGTGTGAAGGTAAAGAACATCATTGACTTATGTATGTGTGTGTATATTACCTGCATCCGCCTTATTTTTCAATGCAGAAGTAAACCGTTTTCACTTCATTAGCCTCTGTAGGGAACTAATGAGAAGAATAGCAAAGTGCAGTAAACGGAAAAATTGTTCACACTACAAACCAGTGTGTTCATAATTTAGATAATACATTAAAATAATATGGTAAGACACACCAATTTGCAATATCAAGCAGCAAAAAGAGCTGTTTTGCACAGCTAAAAATGTCTGGAAGCGGATGAGACTGAAAGCCAGACACATTAAATTTACAAATGGCTGCCCGCTTTTACGGGAGAAAAATAAGGTGGATAAGATCTATAATGCAGAAATTAGTGTTAGTCTTTAAAGGTGCACTGTGTAAAATTTAAGATGATCTCTAGACAGAGTTGCAATATAATATACATAACTATGTTTTCAGGGGTGTATAAAGACCTTACTTAATGATCCATTATATTTTTATTACCTTAGAATTAGCAGTTTATATCTACATACACTGCGGGTCCCCTCACATGGAAGTCGCCGTATTGTTTCTACAGTAGCCCTAAACGGACAAACTGCTCTACAGATCGCGTTTCATCACTGTTGTTCTTGCGAAAAAACACTGACACAATGATGAACAAGTAACAGTAATATTCACAATAACATCGTTTTATTGAATTATTAAGTAAATATAATTCCTTAATTTACGTTTTAAAAGAAACCTCATTATTCGTTGCTGTCTAAAACGACGACGTCTTTAATCCTGTATTGGCTTCCATAGCTTCTTTAAAGGGAGGAGTGAGCGGTTGACTGTTGCAATTCACAACCTCACCGCTAGATGCCGCAAAATCTACACACTGCACCTTTAAATGTCTAATGTTGGGAAAGGTTTCTTTGAAAGGATTTACATTTTATGCATCTCTAAAATACCCAACAGGCTCAAACATATTACAGCAGTATAGTTCTGCACCAACATTAGAGAGGAAGAGGGTTTCATTTTATACAAGTAATAAACAAATTGTTACCTAAATTACCTAAACATTTGAATTTTGTCATTAATTACATACCCTCAAACCCGTAAAACTGTTATTTATCTTCGGAACACAAGATATTTTTTTTTAAATTCAAGAGCTTTCTGACAGCAGTGCAACTACCACATTCAAGGCCCAGAAAGGTAGTAAGAACATCATTAAAATAAATTTGGTATTTTTGTTTACTTTTGCACAAAAATTATTCTCATAGCTTTATAAAATTAAGGTGTTGTGACTGATGTCACATGGACTATTTTAACCAATGTCCTTACTACCTTTCTGGGCCTTGAACCCGTCAGCTGCTTAGAACGGGCTTAGAACGACATGAGGGGGAATAATTGATGACAGAATTTTCATTTTTGGGTGAATTATCCCTTTAAATAAATAGAAAAGAAATTTGATTATACTATAATTAAAAGATATAGATATTAGGGATGTAACAATATCAAAATCTCATGATACAAAAATGTTACGATATGAAGTCCACAATACAATATTATTGCCTTTTTTTTTTTTTTAAAGACAAATGAAGACTTGCAAAAATCTTCAACAAAAATTTTGTACATTTTAAAATTTAATTATTCTATCTAATGCACTTCAAAATTAAGAGCTCCGACACATGTTTTTAACTAAGGCAACTTAAGTCAGAAAAAAGTCTTTTACCTGAACTTTATCAGGGACTCAACCCTATTTTTATTTGTGGTGTACTGTCTCAGTCTAAATTACATCCGCACTGGTGTTTAAAAAAACAGAATATAATAATAAAAGTTTTAAAATTATTGTTTTTCCAATGACAGTAATAGCCGTATATTGTAAAACAATTGCACTGTAAAATAAATATTTCATAGGATTATTATTTTTTCTTTACACTACAGTAGGAAAATTACAATACTTTTCTCTTTTCTACATTTAAAAAATTATCATTTGAATTTGGACTGCAGTAACATTACCCATTTAAGCCGCAAATTTAGTGAAATGCTGTGATCATCTTCCGTGACAAAAAAAGCATAACTGGTGGCAGTTAACCATGAATTAAGCCATTCTGAGACGCAGAAAACAACAGATCACGAGCTGATCGCCTAAAAGAAGTGCGCTCTTTGCTTTGAAACGCGAAGCAACTTAATTAAGGGATTTTTGCCAAAGTGCCAAAAAAAAGCCAAATTATTACTTTTGGTTTTAGTTTGTTTGACAGATACTGTGCCAAAACTTAATGGCCCTGAACACAACTTTAAAGACCATTTATGTTAGAATAAGAAGATTTGAAAATATTTAATAAAAACTACACTTTTTTTTTTTTTTTATATAAACCTATGGTTTATATTGCCATGTGACCACGATAGTATTGAGAGAGTTTTGCCATCACGATACCAGGAATAGTTATTAAAGTAATTAAAAAATTATGATGTTAATTTAGCAATTAAAGTGTTGCTTTCTGTGTGGAAAAAGGGTATTTGTACTTTGGGATTGTTACCCCAAAATTCACACTGTGAATCAGCCTAGACAAATTTCTTACATCCTTTATATACAAAGCGTTCACTTTTAAGCCTATTATTTCATTCTGCCCAAGATGAAACGTTAAGTAAGATCATTTATT
The DNA here is from genome assembly GCF_049309525.1 of Garra rufa. Taxonomy (NCBI): domain Eukaryota; kingdom Metazoa; phylum Chordata; class Actinopteri; order Cypriniformes; family Cyprinidae; genus Garra; species Garra rufa. The sequence goes on from NC_133369.1 coordinate 20,522,419, forward strand.
TTGCTCTTCCGAAAAGACGTTTTGGTTACCTCAAGGCACTGATTAATGAAATATGTACTTTGGGGAACAAATGTAGTTAAAATCTTATTAGATCTCAAGCTCAGTGCTAATGAATCTTTCTCTTTCATTCTCTCTCTGTCTAGAATCTAGTGACATTCCATAATTTGGGAGCTCTTGTGGGGCGTCTAGCCCCGCGGTGCACAGACCCAAACCCTGAGGTGCGACAGGCAGCCATAGACTGTGTCTACAGACTGATGTACATTCAGCTGCGCTATGAAGGTACTGCCCAGTTTTTCATAGCACAGCTTAATTTTGTCTAACCCAGGGGTGAGCTTCGGATTGACACTCTGTCAATATGAACTTGTTTACTGTTATGTTTTGCTGAAATACTTGGGTATCTTGCCTCTTTCATTTTCCTGACAGGCTTTTCACTGGACCACAAGGACGATTCAGTTGAGGGTCTGTTAGATGTTCGCGAGAAGCTAAGCAATCCTGACCATTCAGTCTTGTATAAAACCTGCTCTGAGCTGACAAAGGTTAATTACATCCTGATGTAATGTTCTCCTAAAATACTGATACTTCCAAAAAACTTTATGTATCCACCAGCTCTCTTTCTGAAACTAAAACTGACTCGCTTTCTCCCTCTCCACCCCCTGTGTCCTGTGTTTTAGATCATCAGTAAGCGTTTGCCCCAGCAGCAGTTGAGCACCCTGTTGTTTATGCTGTTTGATGGTTTGGTGGACTCTCAGTCCAACTGTTCCAGAGCATCCAGCGTGATCCTCAACACCTTGCTGAAGAACAGAGGTGGTGGCCTGCAGGATCTGGTACATTTATACGTTCGTTAGATTCTGTGAAATCAAACATATTTTAGTGTTAGCAAATGTTCTTACATGAATAGTTTTTTAATGAATAGATTTTTTGTGAATAAAGTGACTTAAATTACTGCTTATTTACAGCTTATTACTTAAGCTTAGCTTGCACTACCAGTCAAAACAGTATGATTTTTAATGTTTTTAAAGAATTCTTTTCTTCTCATCAAGCCTGCATTTATTTGATCCAAAATACAGCAAAAACAGTAATATTGTGAAATATTTTTACTCTTTAAAATAACTGCTTTCTATTTGAATATATTTTAAAATGTAATTTATTCCTGTGATCAAAGCTAAATTTTCAGAATCATTACTCCAGTCTTCAGTGTCACATGATCCTTCAGAAATCATTCTAATATGCTGTTTTGCTGTTCAATAAACTTTTTTTATTATTATTATCAAAATTACAACTGTTGAGTACATTTTTTCAGGATTCTTTCATGAATTAAAAGATCCAAAGATCAGCATTGATCTAAAATAAAAAAGCTTTTTTAACATTATACAATATACCATTTAAAAGCTTGGAGTCAGAATATTTGTATTTTTATTTTGTTTGGGAAAGAAATGTAAAAAAAAAATGAATACTTTTATATTTAGCAAGAATGCTTTAATTTGTTCAAGAGTGATGATAATGACATTTTTAATGTTACAAAAGATAAATGCTGTTCTTCTAAACTTTCTATTTATCGAAAAAACTGAAAAATACTATTCAGCTGTTTTCAACATAATAATAATAATAATAATAATAATAATAAAAATGTTTTCTGAGCAGCAAATCAGAAAATTTTAGAATAATTTTTGAAGGATCATGTGACTGGAGTAATGATGCTAAAAATTCAGCTTTGAAAACACAGGAATAAATTGCATTTTAAAATGTATTCAAATAGAAAGCAGTTTTTTTTTAATAGTAAAAATGTTTTTGCTGTACTTTGGATCAAATAAATGAAAGAGACTTCTTTAAAAACATTAAAAACCTTACTGTTCAAAAACTTTTGACTGGTAGAATATTAGTAGCTTGTAGTTTTGAAAACTAGTTTAAAAGAAGTTTCTCCAACATTCCCATAATCCCTCTCACTGACATGTCCACAAGTGCTTCCTTCATGCTGTTGTTTTCATGTTCAATGAAATTGTAATTATTTTTTATTTTGTCAGTTTTCATTTGTTGTGTCTTGACTCTTTGTCAGGTGCCAGAGATGCTGGAGGTGTTGCACAACCGGCTGCAGGTGATTGGTGAGGAGCAGGTGAAGGTAGCCATCGGTCAGTCCATCCTCATTCTCGCTACACAGCATCTGCAGACTGTGGTCAACACGCTCGTTGCCTACCCACTACCATACGACAGGTGATTACTGTGTGTGTTGTTTAGGTATATGGCATTCATTGTCTGTCATGTGCTCCATGATGCACAAGCATAATAATGATGTGCTTATGTTTGTGTCATTGTGTGTTTTCTCCAGCTGGAGCTGTGAGATGTGGATGGCTCTAGGAGCAGACAGCACTCTGGCCCTGCAAATCATGGAGATGATTATCGAGAAGCTGAATGTTATGGTTCCCTATGTAGATAAAAAGGAGTCCATGTTGAGACCCGGTTTGACCAAAGTTGCCACAAGCCAACCATTGGCTGTAAGTATTTATATATGTTTGATTTGTGTTATTCGGCTATTAAAGGGATAGTTAACCCAAAAATGAAAATTACACCATGATTTACTCACCCTCAAGCCCTCCTAGATAGAT
>NC_133369.1:20525518-20630518 GCF_049309525.1 Garra rufa
ATATATATATATCAGTACAAAATATTGGTTATCTTGGTTAAAAGTTTTGAGAATGACACAAATATTAGTTTTCACAAAGTTTGCTGCTCAACTGCTTTTAGATCTTTGTTTCAGTTGTTTCTGTGATGTACTGAAATATAATTACAAGCACTTTCATACGTTTCAAAGGCTTTATCGACAATTACATGACATTTGTGACCCTGGACCACAAAACCAGTCTTAAGTCGCTGGGGTATGTTTGTAGCAATAGCCAAAAATACACTGCATGGGTCAAAATTTTAGATTTTTCTTTTATGCCAAAAATCATTAGGAAATTAAGTAAAGATCATGTTCCATGATGATTCTTTGTAAAATTCCTACTGTAAATGCATCAAAATGTAATTTTTGATTAGTTATATGCATTGTTAAGAACCTAATTTGGACAACTTTAAAGGTGATTTTCTCAGTATTTTGATTTTTGTGCACCCTCAGATTCCTGATTTTCAAATAGATGTATCTCGACCAAATATTGTCCTATCATAACAAACCATATATCAATAGAAAGCTTATTTGTTGAGTATTCATATGATGTATACATCTCAGTTTTGTAAAATTTAACCTTATGACTGGTTTTGTGGTCCAGGGTCACATTTATGCAAAGAGTCAGTATTTGCAGTGTTGGCCCTTCTTTTTCAGGACCTCTGCAATTCGACTGGGCATGCTCTCAATCAACTTCTGGGCCAAATCCTGACTGATAGCAACCCATTCTTTCATAATCACTTCTTGGAGTTTGTCAGAATTAGTGGGTTTTTGTTTGTCCACCCGCCTCTTGAGGATTGACCACAAGTTTTAAGAACTGGGGAGTTTCCAGGCCATCGACCCAAAATGTCAACGTTTTGGTCCCTGAGCCACTTAGTTATCACTTTTGCCTTATGGCACGGTGCTCCATCGTGCTGGAAAATGCATTGCTCTTCACCAAACTGTTGTTGGATTGTTGGAAGAAATTGTTGTTTGAGGGTGTTTTGGTACCATTCTTTATTCATGGCTGTGTTTTTGGGCAAAATTGTGAGTGAGCCCACTCCCTTGGATGAGAAGCAACCCCACACATGAATGGTCTCAGGATGCTTTACTGTTGGCATGACACAGGACTGATGGTAGCGCTCACCTTTTCTTCTCCGGACAAGCCTTTTTCCAGATGCCCCAAACAATCGGAAAGAGGCTTCAGCGGAGAATATGACTTTGCCCCAGTCCTCAGCAGTCCATTCGCCATACTTTTTGCAGAAGATCAATCTGTCCCTGATGTTTTTTTGGAGACAAGTGGCTTCTTTGCTGCCCTTCTTGACACCAGGCCATCTTCCAAAAGTCTTGGCCTCACTGTGCGTGCAGATGCGCTCACACCTGCCTGCTGCCATTCCTGAGCAAGCTCTGCACTGGTGGCACTCCGATCCCGCAGCTGAATCCTCTTTAGCAGACGATCCTGGCGCTTGCTGGACTTTCTTGGGAGCCTTCTTAACAATGCAGTGGAAAGTTTTTTTTGGGGATTAAGTTAATTTTCATGGCAAAGAAGGACTATGCAATTCATCTGATCACACTTCATAACATTCTGGAGTATATGCAAATTGCTATTATAAAAATTTAAAAAAATATATATATAAATTGATGTCAAAATTAAGAAAAACAACGGCTCTTACAGAAACGTTCTTTAAATGCTTTTAAATGATTTTATCGGCAAATCAGTTTTGAAAATGACCGATAATGATAACCTTAAAAATGCTTAATATCAGCACCGATAATTGAACCCTATCTTTAATGTTAGTAATAGGGTTGCAAATGAATGTTTTATGAAGATATCTGATATTTTTAGAAATTTTATAAAAATATGAAGCCCAATTGTACTTTGCCTTTTTGGTAAATACAGGCTTATTAGAGTACACTGTTTTTGCAAGTGTAGGGTTTTTATTGTATGGCTTTACTTAATGATCTGTTGTTATGTTCTGTCAGGAGAATGATGAGATCCGATGTGCTGCTATCATGCTCCTTGGGAACCTTTCGAAGTTCGGCTCGGGTGAGCCTGTCTTTAAAGACCAGATCCACAATGTTCTAGTCAGCTTGCTGTTGCATCTCAGTGATCCCAATCCTCAAGTGGTCAAGGTCAGTGATTAGTCTGTACACACTCCTACCATTTTTTGTTGCTGTTGTTGTTATAATGGCTATACATTTTGAAAGTTGCTTTCAAGAATGATGCAAAAAGTAGAGTCTTTTAAAAGAAATAATAATATGAGAATAGTCTAGAAGTTACGCTGCTTGTGTGTGAATTTGGTGTTTGTCTCTGTTCCCCTAGGCATGCAAGTATGCCATGCGCATTTGTGCTCCAGTTGTAGGTTCAGAACAGATCTCTACCATGTTCCAGAATCATCTTCTTGAGGAGAAGGGTCTGCATTATGGAGAGTTCATTAATGACCTCACCAAATACCTAGTACGGCAAGAGACAAAGCTTTCTTTATTTTAAGAACACGCATAGAATAACTGAGTGTGCTAGATGAGTTGACAGATTCCATTTGCATTAATCTTTTTATTTATACTCAGTGTTTTTGCTGTCTTAAAGGGAACATTGGATGCAAAATTCACTTCTTCTTTTTAAAGTTTTTTTTTTATTTTAAGTTTTTTTAATATTATGTTTCAGACATTTCATGCAGACCCTAAATAATCATACTAACTTGTGGAAAATGGGCATCCGATGTCCCCTTTAATTTTTCACTAATTAAATTGTACAAAATATTTGATTAAGTTAAAGAAAAATAAATAATAAGAATCAAAAAGTAATGTTTTCTCCCAAGATCCAGGATTTCCCAGGCATGCTGAACTTCTACCACATCACAGTCATTCAGTTCTTCAAGAGTAACTGGGCTGAGATCAGAGCTAGTGCTGCAATGTTTATTGGTAAAAACTTTTTTCAAGTTCAGTGTTTAATATTGCAAATGTTTATGCTTCACTTATAGTTGTTTTTAACTACTTACCTACTGTATTTTATAGAAGATCATTGCCACCACTGAATAAATTTTAAAAAAAAAATGTTATTGCATGATACAAACTCGCAGTTCTCACTTTTTTGTCAGAATTGTGTAATACAAACTCACACTTGTTTAGAAACAAGTTATAAAGTTATATTGCGAGTTATAAAGTCCAATTTTAAGGGGAAAAAAACGTATATGTTCTCAGAATTGCAAGTTCATATTTCACAATTCTGATTTAATAACTCGCAGTTTCGTGTTGTAAAGTCAGAATTTTGAGAGATAAAAATTTAATTCTGAGAAAGCCAAAATTACAAGACATAAACTCAACTGCGAGAAATTCAGACTTTTTTTGTCTCGCAAATGCAAGTTTGTAACTCATAGTTCTGACTTTTTTCCCGTAATTCTGACTTTTTTTCTCGCAATTCTGAATTTTGTCTCATAATTGTGAGATATAAACTCACTATTTAGAATTATACAGTCCAATTTTGAGGGGAAAAAGACTAATATGTTCTTAAAATTGTGAGTTTATATCACAATTCTGATTTATTAACTCACAATTGTGTGTTGTAAAGTCAGAATTGTGAGATATAAACAGGCAATTCTGAGAAAAAGTCACAATTGCAAGATATAAACTCAGCTGCAAAAAATTCTGACTTTTTTCTCGCAAATACTAGTTTGTATCTTGCAGTTCTGACTTTTTTTCACACAATTCTGACTTTTTTTTCATAATTGTGAGATATAAACTCACAATTTAGAGTTGTAAAGTCCAATTTTGAGGAGGAAAAAAATATGTTCTCAGAATTGCTAGTTCATATCTCACAATTCTGATTTATTAACTCACAATTGTGTGTTGTAAAGTTTTAGGAAAAAGAAAGTTTTAGGAAAAAGTCAGAATTGTGAGATACAAACTCACAACTGTGAGTTATGAAGTCCAGTTTTGAGGGGAAATATTGTTCATATGTTCTCAGAATTGCGAGTTCATATCTCACAATTCTGATTTATTAACTCTCAGTTGTATGTTGTAAAGTCAGTATTGTGAGATATAAACATGCAATTCTGAGAAAAAGTTGCAGTTGCTAGATATAAACTCTCTACTGCGAGAAATTCTGACTTTTTTTCTTGCAAATGCAAGTTTGTATCTTGCAGTTCTGACTTTTTTTCTTGTAATTCTGACTTTTCTCGCAATTCTGACTTTTTTCACAGAATTGTGAGATATAAACTTACATTTGCAAGTTATAAAGTCCAATTTTGAGGAAAGAATTTTGATATTACGCAGAATTGTGATTTATTAACTCGCAATTGCATGTTGTAAAGTCAGAATTGTGAGATAAAAAATGTAATTCTGAGAAAGTCAGAATTGCAAAATATAAACTCTCAACTGTGAGAAATTTACTTTTTTCCTCGCAAATGCAATCTCTTTTTTCTTGAAATTCTGACTTTTTTTCTTGCAATTCTGACTTTTTTTCAGAATTGTGAGATATAAACTCACAATTTAGAGTTATAAAGTCCAATTTTGAGGGAGAAAAAGACTCAAATGTATGTTTGAACGAGTTCATATCTCACAATTCTGATTTAATAACTCTGAGAAAAAAAGTCACAATTCAGATAAATAAAGTCAGAATTGTGAAATATAAACATGGAATTCTGGGAAAAAGTCACAACTGCAAGATATAAACTCGCAGTTCTGAGAAAAAAAAAGTCAGAATTGTGAGTTTAAGTCTCAATTCTGACTTTATCTTTAGCAATTGCACTTTTATTTCTCGGAATTGTGAGTTTATGCCTTACGTCTCACCATTCTGACTTTACAATTTGAAATTGCGAGCTTATATCTAACAATTCTGAGAAGAAATGTCAGAATTGTCAGATAAAAAGTCGCAATTATCTTTTTCTACGTCTACCTTTTAAGTTTGTTTTTTGAAAAATTTGAACAATTTTTCTAATATTTATGTACTGCTATTATTTTGTGTTGGTTATGTAACCATTTATGTGTGTGTGCGTGTGTGTGTTTGTGGCAATTTTTAGGGTTTCTGCTTGGGAACCTTCCTGATGAGCATTTCTCCCATATGAATATGGGTTCAGTGACCAAGGGTAGGCACCGCAGTTCTATAATAATATCTGCAGTCAAGAGATATATTTAAAGAAGGACAGCACATCCTTGTTATTATGCTACATTTGCTGTTTTGTGGCACCTAAGGAATCTATTATTTTGCTTCTATTTTAAAGGTGATTTTGTCTGCTGTTGTTACTCTATCACAAAAACACACCATCTCTGCTTGTATTTTCAATTGGTTGATTTTGTGGACAAACTAAAAGACTTTTCTCTCCTCAGGTCTGGTGATGCTGCTGCAAGATCCAGATCCTTTAGTGCGGGTGAAAGCCGCTGAAGCCATGGGTCATTTTCACTGACGTTACCTCCAGCCTACAGCCAATCAGATTAGTCTTTGATTTTAAGTTTGTTGCTTTGAATAAGGAATAAGAAGGACGCTTTGAATTGTTGTTCCATAATAAGCCTTGAACGGTTTTTATTATTGACCAAAGACTGTGCACTAGTTCTGTACGAAAAGAGAAGAATAAAAAAGGAAAAGACATTTATTGACATTACAGCACTTTTAGGTACTCTCAGATATACGGTGTGTGATTCCAAGCCTGGGTTTTTGTACCAGGAGCGGTTTGTAATGTGAGGTACGTACCTGCGAGCCCTTTAAAAATTAGACTTACTAAAGTTTGTACAGGAGTACACTGATATTACTTGCTTGATCATTCCTCTAGCGTGCTAAACGTGTATCACCACTTTAAGTCATTAAAAACGGTTGTAGGATGAATCAATATATTTGAAACCAACATCAACACTGCAAGGTTTTTCTGGTAATAAAATCAGATGTACTGCTCAGTTAAGAGTTTAATCCTATAAAAAAGCAGACGGTTGAGTCATATTGACCACCATAAACCTTCAGCAATAAATCACCCTAATAGGGATGTGCATTAGCATAAGCTGCTAAGGCATTAACTGCAACTGAAATCTCCTGTTCTGAAATCCACAATCAAAATAAGCATTTGTAGTGTTTTTGCTGTGACTTCTGTGGTTCTGATTGTATCTCATGCACTACAATGGAACAAATTCAATCGTGCTTCCTTCTCGACCAAGTCCTAAAAGTAGACAAAACAGTGCCAAATCATAGATTTATAAAAGATCAATTGTACTAGAGTAGATGTTCAAAGATTTCCGACTCATTTTGTGAAGCGTCTGTGCAGCTGAAACACCAGTGCTGGCCTTTCTATAGCACTTGTCTTGTTCCGTTTTGTAAATTGTATCTGTGAAATGAATGTTAATTCACAAGTGTGGCCGCTGTTTCAGAGTTGAGCATGAAGAGTATTGAATGAATTAAATGAATTTTTTTATTTTTTAAAGCTTCATCTTAAAGAAGTTCACTTCCAGAACAAATATTTTCAGATAATGTACTCACCTTGTTGTCGTCCAAGATGTTAATGTCTTTCTTTCTTTAGTCGTAAAGAAGTTGTTTTTTGAAGAAAACATTTCAGGATTTTTCTCCATATAATGGATGTCTGTAGTGTCCCGAGTTTGAACTTCCAAAAAGTAGTTTAAATGCAGCTTCAAATGATCCCAAATGGGCTGTAAACGATCCGAGCCGAGGAAGAAGGGTCTTATCTAGCGAAACGATATAAAGTTATTTTTTTTTAATGAAATTACAATTTATGCTTTTTAACCTCAAACGCTCGTCTTGCTCTGCCTGAACTCTGTTTTTTCCGGTTCAAGGCAGTTAGGGTATGTCAAAAAACTCCCATCTTATTTTCTCCCTCAACTTGAAAAATCATTTCGAAATCATCCTACATGCGAAGAAGATTCAGCTCTTTAACAAAACAGGTAAACACCAATGTAGGATGATTTTGAAGTTGAGGGAGAAAATGAGATGGGAGTTAGAGACATACCCTAACTGTCTTGGACTGGAAAAAAACAGCAGAGCAAGACAAGCGTGTAAGGTTAAAAAAGTATATAAATTGTCATCGTTTCACTGGATAAGAACCTTCTTCCTCAGCTGGGATCGTTTGAAGCCGGATTTAAACTACATTTTAAAAGTACAAACTCGGGGCACCATAGAAGTCCACTATATGGAGAAAAATCCTGAAATACTTTCTTTATGACTGAAGAAAAAAAGACTTGAACATCTTGGATGACAATGGGTTGAGTACATTATCTGTATATTTTTGTTCTGGTAGTGAACTGCTCCTTTAATAAACAGGACAAAATGGTAAAATGATGGTATGGTAAATCAACTGTTTTAACAATTTGGTGTCCTGTACAGTAGAAGTAGTTGAACATACAAATAAATCAGAGAATTATGATTCTCTATGAGATACTGTGTTAAGCAGTTGATGTAGGGGGTCAATTTCAGTATAAATGGCCTGATAATGTCTTCATTCTTTCAGCGGATTAATATTTAATGAATCTTGACATTAAAGAATTAGGGAACAAACACTTTGTAAACTGCATTTGTCAGAAATATCATGTTGTCTTAGTAAATACACCACTGTTCAAAGGTTTGGGGTCATTAAGTGTTGTATTTATTTATTTAAATACAAGAAATTAACAGTTTTATTCAGTAGGGATGCATTAAATTGATTAAAAGTGGCAGACATTTTATAATTTTACATATGATTTCTATTTCAAAAAACGGCTGTTTTTTTTAACTACATATTCATCAAAGAAACCTGGAAAAAATTGTATCACCACATGTATCTCCACACAAATATTAAGTAGCACAACTGCTTTCAACACTGATAATATTACTAATAAATGTTTCTTGAGCACAGAATCAGCATATTCTGATTTCTGAAGAGTGAAGTAATGTCTGCTGAAAATAAAATATATCCTAATAAAATGTTATTTTCAATCACAGCGTGTCGAGTAAGAAACTTTTCTGAAAAATCTTACTGGCCCCAAGCTTATTTTTCTGCAAAACAGTGGATCCAGCTTTGGCTCTACGAAGAAGAACTGAAGCTCTGGGTGCAGAGAGTGAAAAAAAAAAAAAATGATACAACTCCTTTGTTGCTCAGGGTGTTGAATATGTATTAGCACAAGTCAATCAAATTAAAGTGTTTACGAAGGACACAGACCATTAATCTAAATACTTTAGAATTTAGCAATTAGTGGCAGTTATTCCATTTGGTCAGGAACCCGATGTGGTAATGATATTGGAATTAATTCCTGGAGAAGTCACATAAAGATTGTGTCTGGGATAGATTTCAGAACAGTCAAACTGCCACTGAACGATTGTGGTATTGGGCGGGGTGTCATGTTTGCATCTTCTCATCAATTTGTTTTTGTATGTCTTTTGTTTTCTTTTTAGACAAAATAGTTTTGTATGATGTACGATGGATCATCTCTGGAGGATGGAGATGTTAATATGTGCAACTGATTATCATTAAAATTATTATACATGTCATGTTGGTTTAATTGATGAGTTCTGAAAATTATATAGAAAATCCAGCTAAAATACAATTTCCATATATATCTATATCTGTCTTTAAAGTATTAATTGAAAGCAAGTAAGAAAATAAATAAATAATCAGGGAAAAAAGGTACAACAGCTGTTAGTATGGCATTTTTAATATGTACTAATATGTATACTTTTGTAGCCGGCCTACTAATGTATACAGTTGAAGTCAAAAGTTTACACACACCTTGCAGAATCCGCAAAATGTAAATTATTTTACCAATATAAGATGAATTATACAAAATGCATGTTATTTTTTATTTAGTACTGACCTAAGATATTTCACATAAAAGACATTTACATAAAGTCCACAAAAGAAAATAATAGTTTAATTTATGAAAATTACCCAGTTCAAAAGTTTGCATACACTTGCTTCGTAATACTGTGTTTTTACCTAAATGATCCACATCCATTGTTTGTCCTGAAGAATCAAACTTTAGGTCCCACAAATTCTTTGTTTTTTCAGCATTTTTGTGTATTTGAACTCTTTCCAACAATTACTGTATGATTTTGAGATTCAGTCACAGCATTTAGGGGGGCATTGCCCCACCTTGCCCATGTCTATGTCCGGCCCACACTGAGGACAACTGAGGGACTCGTATGCAACTAATACAGACGGTGCAAACGCTCATTGCTCTAGAAGGAAAATCTATGCATTAAGAGCTGGGGGAGGGAGTGAAAAGTTTTGAACAGAATGAAGATGTGTACTTTTTTTTTTTTTTTTTACTTTGCCTTAATATCACTTTTTATATATATATATATTTAGTACTTCCATTCAGAAGCTACAAAAGTTACTTGCATGTTTTCCAGAGGACAAAATAAGTTACTTTTCCCTGATCTTCAAATTCATTAATGCTTTGTGTTTCCCTCTGAAGCGTGAGCGTTAAACCTTCTGTAATAGTTGCATATGAGTCCCTCAGTGTAAAAAGATGGATCTTAAAATCATACAGTCATTGTTGGAAAGGGTTCAAATACACAAAAATGCTGAAAAACCAAAGAATTTGAGTGACCTAAAGGATTTTTCTGAAGAATAGCGGGCAGTTTAACTGTTCAGGACAAACAAGGGACTCATGAACAACTCAACTGTGGATCATTCAGGTAACAACAGTATTAAGAATCAAGTGTATGTAAACTTTTGAACTATTTCTTTCTCATGTGGACTATATGTAAACATCTTTAATGTGAAATAATATGCTTCAGATTTTGCAAGGTGTATGTATACTTTTAACTTCAACTCTACTTTTAAGGTAGTAAAATGTACCATTTAGGGGCAAATATGGTACAAAAATGGACCTTTTAGCTTTTGTACCTTAGGGTACCACCCCAGTGACAACTTTGTACAGTATTTTATGAATAAAATAGGACAAGTTGGTGCACCCTCATTTGTGAGTGGAGTGAAATTTTATGGTGGCCTTTATAGACAAAATTCCCCTTCACTCTGTGAAGCAAATACACGACCTTCGTTTTAATAAACGAAGCTGTGAGGGATAGACTTATTCTTAGTCAAATATGCGCTGTGTAAAGGTCCTATTTTGCTCATAACTTTCCAGAGGTAACTTACTGTACGTTTATCCCTTGCTACCCTGTTGTGTATTGATTGAATTTTGTCTCTAAATAACCGTATACTACCTATTCATAATACTGCTAGTCCTCGACAACTATATAAATAGCATATGCTCTTCGTTAAGTAAAACAGTATTCATATAAAAGTAGGCTATTATGATATTAGCATCGTATATGGTATCGCAACAGTCAGCATGTTTTTGTACTGTGGAACAGTTTGTATTTGACTTTCAGAGGTAGCCACAAGAGGCCGCCACAATGCGTCCTAAAGAAGCCCCTTGACACTTTCAGCATTAAAAGCTGACTAACAACATAAATGACCGGCCTAACTGAATGAGATTGCTCATCCAACAATAATTCTACTGGACCAAAAGGTCAAAGCTACCTTGATTAGATTCTGATTTTCAAAATCACATTACATTTGCAGGCAAATAGAAAGGCCTTTTAATCCTTAATGAAGGTGTTTGAAAGATTAGAGGCAGGACTACATGAGATTGTGACTGTGGACACGTGGTGTGTACCTGAGGGTAATTTTCTCTGTTGGATGCGCTGGCCGTCCTTCTCCCTAATCAAGCTGATCTTGCCTTTCGGCTCACGTCTATTGACTCTCTCCACCTATTCTGCCGGCTATAGCAGCAAGATTAGCCTTCATTTGTTTGCAGTTTGATAACGTTTTCATTGTGCACATCCCTTAAATTTAAAAACAGCCAGAAAATGGGGAAAGGTTTGTGTGTGTGTGTGTGTGTGTGTGTGTGTGTGTGTGTGTGTGTGTGAGAGAGAGAGAGAGAGAGACAGAGAGAAAGAACTGGAGCACATAGAATAGATGAACTTTTAAAGCGTCCTCTCCTCCATCTTCTTATGTCTGATGATTCAGGTTGTGAATAACTCGCTTCTGTTATTAATTCAGTTCCTTTCATCATAGCAATTTTTATGACAGGGCCTTCTGCATTAAAAACAAGCTGAAGCATCAGAAATCTCCTCAAGGCTTCATTTAAATCTGCGAGAGGAGCCAAGTTCTGATGTTCGGCTGATATAATCAGCACATGCTGTACTGTATTCCTGCAGTTTACCTGCAGAACAGAGCTTTACGCTGCACAATGTATGTAATATTTAATAATATCATTTATAAATGGCTCTGAGCTCTTGAGTGCGCCGATTCCGGCCTTATAAATAGTAATCTTCTGAAATTTCTTTGTACCCACAGAGCAAAAATGAGAGTACATGCTGTTTACTTACTTTTTATCGACCCTATTTTCAGAATAATTCTCCAAATGTTATTTTCTGTCAGTATTACTTTACAGAACGCCGATTGTTTATTCTATACAAACGCTCCGATTTCTGCACTGTAATGATTTCCGCAGCCTTTCAAGGGAAAGTTTCTATCTCCCGCTCGTTCCCTCTCTCTATCCATCCTTCTGGCTCTCCCTCACCCTTTCTCTGAAATTACACTCATTCATTCCCCTGTGTCAGGGCAGGAGAGAGAGACAGCGAGTGCGTATCTGCAGTTGACCTGGCTCTCTGAGAACATATGGATCTAATCTAAGACTCGATTGCTTGGCTCACATGTGATAGTGCCCATCAATTCATACCCTGTGATGCAATGGGAGAAAATCCTTCCAGAGTTCTGAGGGTATTATATTTCAGTGCGGATGATGCCGGAGCAGACCAGGGCAAAATAGATTGTGGCCTCATGGATGTTAAAACTTTTTCTAAATGTAATGCTGCATTAGCTGCTGCTTTTTCAAGGAATATCGCCTTAGAGTTCAGTTAGAATTTTTTTTACACAGTAACCCACAGTAAAGTTTACTTTTTGATGACTTGATCCAGGCCTGTTGCTTAACTTCACAACCCCAGCAAGGATTTTCAGCAGCCCATTAATTACGGTTGATCTCAAACTGATTTTTGTGAAACTACAGTACAGTGGTGGCCAAAATGATTGGAACACTAGTATTTTCACCGGTTTTAAATGTGTCAGTAGGAAATATCAGTTTACATTTTCAAACATTCATTTTGCCATTAATTGTATAATCCAGTTACATTTTTGTTTGCACGAGGAGTCTGACAACAGCCAGTGCTCCACACAGAGATCTCATCTCATCTTTATCCAGTCTGTCTGGAATGACATGAAGAAGCAGAACAAACCAAGACAGAACTGTGGCAATGTCTCCAAGATGCTTTAAGAGACTATCTGCAAAGCTACAGAACTGTTAAAAGTTTTAGGCACTTGTGTAAAAATGCTGTAAAATGAGGATGCTTTCAAAAATAATATCATGATTAGATTTTCTTTATCGATTAACTTCTAGTAAATAAATTAAATCAACATTTGGTGACTATCCTTTGTGTTTAAAACAGCTTTTGCCCAAGTTTTCAGGTAGTTTTGCAGGTATGTCTCTTGAAGCATCTTAGAGACGTTGCCGCAGTTCCTTTGGATTTAGTCTGTCTCAGTTTGTTCTGTTTCTTTATGGATGATGATGAGATCAGGTTTCTCCTTGTGCAAACAAAAACCTCACTGGAATATTACAATTGCAAAATAAATGCTTGGAATTTTAAATTGATATTTCCTACTGACACTACAGCAAAAGATAGAAATAACTGACTTAAAACCATTTTTAGCTGGTGAAAATACTAGTGTTCTAATCATTTTGGCCACCACTGTATAAAAATGCAAAAGAGAGATAAAGTTATTCCACTATCAGACTAACCACAATGACACAGATAAGGATTTTTAATGGCATTGCTATTGAAGTATCACAACATCTATTATTAATATGTGAACTGTACACATTATTTTAGGCAGCTCTGTTTTTATAAAGTCTGTAGATATAAAACACTCTATCCAGCATGAATCTTTGGCCAACACTATTAAAAATAAAGGTTCCACAGGGTTTTTTCCCTCTCACTGATAGAATAGAAAAACCATTTAGTGTTCCCTTTACAAAAGCTTTCAGTGAACAGATTTTAAACAAACCATTTTTTTACCTAAAGAAACGTATCCACCTACACTCTTTAAAGTAAAGGTGCTTTAAAAGGTTCTTTGCAGCAATGCCATTGAAGAACCATTTTTGGTTTCACAAATGACCATTCAGTCAAAGGTTCTTTAAAGAACAAAAAAAAAAAAATCAGTAAAATTTATGGTAAAAAACAGTAGCAACATTTTAGGTTTTACGGTTCTGACTTAAATTTACATTTAAGTAACATAATTTAATTAACTGCTATAATGTTAGTATACCAACCTATTGAGGTACTGAAATCTGTTTTGTACCTTTGTAATACAGAGATAACCACCAAAAGCAGGTGGTGATGAGAAAGTCACATGATGAACCAAAGCCCATCACATGGAGCTTTTAAATACTAACATATATAGAAGGTAAACAGTGTCATTGAAGGAGAAACAGTTATTTCAACAACAACAACAACAAAAACCATCAAATTTGAAATGTAACGCAGGGAATGCTAGGAATGTCAATTTACAGTTATTCACTGTAAAATTTACGTTCTTTTTTGACTTCTGAAGACGGTATACTACTGTAAAATTACGTGCAATGTTCAAAACAGTTTTTCACCATATATAGTATGGGAAATTACCGTTAACCATTTAACAAGTTTTTACTGTAGCATTTTTACAGTCTTTTACCATTAAATTCACTGTCATTTTTTACAGTAAACCATCTCTTTCTTAACTTTATATAATCTGAAGAACCTTCTTTTGCCACAAAGAACCTTTGGTGAAACTGAAAGTTTCCTCAGATGTTAAAGGTTCTTTATGAAACCATTCAGACGAAAAAGGTTCTTCTATGGCATCGTGAAGCACCTTTATTTTTAAGAGTATATTCTTTAATACGAAAGTAAGCCTATGGGCAAGACTTCCAGTTCATTAGCCGCTATAGTGAAAAAAGGTAACAGTCAAACTTGGACATATTCAGGACATATTTCACAGTTTTTGCAGCGTGTTTTCAGCAATATATTTCTAATATAATGTGTTTAGAAATCATTTTCTCAATTGCCTTTACACAGACTTGTTCTTCATGGAGCCACAGGTGCCAAAAATAATGAAGAAAAGATTATTTAATTGACTGCATCTTTTTGAGGCAGTTTTGCATTTTAACAAACCTGATCCATCTGTACTGGGCATTATTTGGTTAATAATGCTCCTTTTTTAATGAGGAATTACTACTGTTAATAGAGTCTTAATTAACCAGAAATCACTCTCTCCTTAAAACTAATTAAGCAACATTTGATCTATTTTATCAGAAGGACTCTTAAATTGTTTTCAGTAGTTGAAGAGGACAAACGTCCTTCAGGGAGAGAGGAGAATTATTTTGTCAAGAGGACATTCAGAGAATTACTCTGCCTCTCCAAATTAAACGTCTGGTTGAACCACTCAGAATCAATTTAAAGTGTCGCTCTGGTAGAGGACAAGCTACCTTTGCGTGTTAATAACTGTCAATTAATGAATTCAACTCTCAGATGGTTAAACTCATCACAGCGCTGCGCCGTTGTCTAATATTAATGCTAATGATGTCAAGATCTTCTGAGGGCAAACTTCAACATGTTGAAATTACTCAGAATGGTTCAGAAATATGTGTCTAAGGAGAGGACAGCTGCTTTAGAGACGAAGAGGTGATAATTGCATGCTGCTCTGATGTCAGCATGTTTTGACTCCTTTTAACTCTGACCTGGGATCACAGAGAAAAGTTTGCCTCTCTTTGGGTCAACAAGGAGACTTTTTGAGAAATTAGGCCTTCATTTCTGGACAAAGTCACAGTTTTAGAGACAGAAAGAGACACTGAAAATTGTATATTAATTGATCTTATGTACAAGTTTAGTTCTTTGCAAACTTAAATTTTTGGTTTTTCATGATTTAAAGGAAACCCTGGATATTAAGACTTGTATGGCTTAATATAACAGAATTTTTTTTTGTGAAATATGTAGTAGAAAACCTATATATGAAAGATTTACTTTTTAAAAAAAATCCACATTGTTTTTGGACTATTGGGGGCACCATTATTTTGATGATGTAAAATGGTTGCACTCTTTGAGCTACTGCTGCTACCTGTTGCTATTTTTACCACAACACAACTCAGAAAATAAAAAATATTGATACAATGCCACATTGTGCAGCTTTTAGATGTAATTTTTAGTTGAAGGGCAACAAGAGAAGTGATGTAAGTCTTCACTGCTTTCCTAGCGATAAGAAGAGGAGAAAAGAGTAGAAAGATGCTTGTGGATGAATAAAACTTCCTAAAGACCTGCGTCTTTGTTCTCTCCACTTTAGCCCTGATGCCTTTGAGGCTTTTAGACCACAGATACTGAAAGTGCTTACAAATGGCAGAGAGAAGAAACTGCCATCCTGGCAGGTTGTAAACATGCAGCCGCTTGTCATGACGCTGCAGCCACTAAAGGGGTTTCTCAGCGTGGATTTCACTTGATATTCAGGGCGTTTGTGGGGAAAATGGATGGTACAGCATTTGGATTATATCCATCGCCATCTGTAGCTGTGGTCATTGTATCATTATTTTATTTTCCAAGTTGTGTTACGGTAAAAATAGTGCCGGTAGTGCCAGTAGCTCACAGAGTGCAATCATTTCACATTATCAAAATATATAGTCCCCCCATAGTCCAAAATATGTATAAAACAATGTGGATTTTTTTAAGTTACATAAATCTTTAAAATCTACTACATATTTCAGTTAGAGACATCATTTATCTTATGTTAAGCCATACAAGTCTTAATACCCAGGGTTCCCTTTAAAACATTACTGAACAATTCAGACAGTGTGTCCAAATAAATGCCTCTGCCGCTGAGTGTAATTCATTCTTAGTGAGCTTCCTCCAGTGTGACTAGGTGAGCCCTGGTCCGGTTCGGTTGCTAGAAGTGGTCTAATACATCCTCGTTAGGTTGCTGGAAGGACCATTGAGTGATGCTGAGCTCACCAGTGATCCCACATACACATTCGGCTGCTTGTTAGTCAGAGGAAGGCAGAACAATCGAGAAGCATAAGAGTAGGAAAAGGCGAAGCAGACACAGAGAAAGAATAAAGTTTGTGCAGGTCAGACTGATGCTTACGGGCCTCCGTGTCCTGAGTTGGCTGCTTGTTAGTACGGCAGGACCTCTGTCTTCCTTCGCCTCCCCTCCCCTCCATCTCCGCTGGCCCCGTGTGCTCCTGGATGGCCAGGGGTCACTCCCAGCCAATTTAGAGTGATGCACATCTACTCTGTCAGCCGCCAGCTTCCACACCGAAAATAATTACCGAGTGAGCATCTGCTGTCCCTGAGAGACGAACGATAGAGTCTGACACGAGCAGGACGGAGAAATTCCACACTCTGTTTCTCTTTCCCCTCTCTAAATGGTGGAGCAGGCCCAGAGGAGGCTATAGAGAGAGAGAAACACCTGGTGAAATTCTCCCTCAGTGATCTGTGCATATGCTTAATAACTTCACTCTGTGGTTAATTGGAATAATTGCCCGGAATGCTCTCGGAGAAAAAGAGTGCGGGATGCCCTGAGGAGAAAGGAGGAGGGAAAGACTGCAGCACATGCAAATACTCTACATGTTTCTGTCAACTCAAGCTCAAAACATATATAGGCTGAGTCTGAAATCTAAAACAGATGCCTTGTTGCCTCACTTTCTGGTACATTGACGGCAAGAAAAGGCAGCGTTTGTAAGGACATGCTTCCAATACATTATAATGTCACATCTATTGATCTAAAACAAGACAAACCAAAAATATTATTTAACATCACAGAATTAACCTGAATATAATCATTTCTAGCAGGCTTAAACCAGGTGGAAATAGCTTTTTAAGATAACAATTGCAGGTTACTGCTTTTTACATCATAGCTTTGTTCACTTTCAGAACAAAAATGTACTCACCCCCTTGTCATCCAAGATGTTCATGTCTTTTTCTTCAGTCGTAAGGAAATTAGGTATTTTGAGGAAAACATTTCAGGATTTCTCTCCATATAATGGACTTCTATGGTGCCCCCGAGTTTGAACTTCCACAATATAGCTTCAAATGGCTCTAAACGATCACAGCCGAGGAAAAAAGGGTCTTATCTAGCAAAACGATCGGTTATTTTCTAAAAACAATTACAATTTATATACTTTTTAACCTCAAATGCTCGTCTTGTGTAGCTCTGTGTGTACTCTGTGTAGAGATTAAAAAATATATAAACTGTAAATGTTTTTAGAAAATAATCATTTCGCTAGATAAGACCCTTCCTCGGCAGGGATCATCTTTGAAGCTGCATTTAAACTGCATTTTGGAAGTTCAATTTTGGAACTCCATTATATGGAGAGAAATCCTTAAATGTTTTCCTCACAAAACATAATTTCTTTATGACTGAAAAAAGAAAGACATGAACATCTTAGATGACAAGGAGGTGAGTACATTATCTGTAAATCTTTGTTCTTAAAGTGAACTACACCTTTAAGAAAATAAAGATTTTAAAAAGATTTTGTTAAGTACAAAGTGATATCTGATATTTTATGTACTAACAGAATGTTATGAACTTTATAGAAAATTTTACTTCAACCTTAAATTATAATCAACTTAAATTAAAAAACTTACTCAAGACCAGGTACAACAATATATTTCATATTAGAAACATCCACATCCTTATGACATTTCAAAACGGTAGGCTGTCGCGTGAAGAAGAGTTTGCTGAAATCACGTGACTTGTTTGAGCCGCGTTTTGAACAGTGTGATTCAAAACAAGTGATTCGCGAGTTTTTCGAAGCTTCAGGAAGCTGCTTTAGTTCTTGCGTTTAAAACGAAACGCGTTGCAGCGTAAACAGAAATCGTCATGAGACGTCTTTTAAAAGTCGAACTTTTTGTAACATGACATCACGTCTTACAATCTTAGAGGTGCGCAACCTAAAACAAACATACCCCCCCACGCGCAACTTTTCAACCGTAGGAATTGACACTGCCATTGATTATTGAGCCTTTTATGTTAATGATGCATTTCTAATGGTTATGGGTTTATGCATCATTTCCTACTGTGTTTGTTTTTAGGTCATATACTTGTTAATGGCATTTGACGTCACCTTCATTGTTTTATCTGTGCCTAATAACACTTTTTGCTGTCCAGATCATTCCTGGTCTGTCTTCACAGTAAAAACAGAGCCATGTTCATGCATGCTTGCTGTGACCTGTCATCAATGATGAACCACTTATGGGGCAGAAAGGTGAGCTGCCTGTCATCCTTACACAGAGGGGTTGCTAACTTGCTACCCTTTTCTGTCATCTCTTTGTCTATGAACTGCACATTGTGCGCCATATTGTCTGTACTTTAGTGGTAAATGTACTCTTATAAAGGCCCCTTTTTATATTTTTTATGTAATGAAATACTAGCTACTGTTCAATAAATCATTAAATGTTTTAAAGGTTAAGATGCTTCCTTCATATCAGAAGACATGAGAGACAGAGAAGACTTGACAGCATTTCTGGTACGTAAACAATGCCACTTAACCGAACGAAACTTGCATATTTTGCTGATTATTGCTGCTGAAAATGGTCAATTATTGTCATTGTGTGGCCTGTACTAAGCATTTGGACTGGGAAAAACATTTGAAGTACTATAGACTGCCAAAAATTATAACAAATCATTATTTTAAAACTGAACCAGGATTTTCACGGCAAGAATCTTGACAACATTCGTCTTTGTTCTTATAATTTCCGGTTAGGTAGGCGAAATATTAGGCTAATATCTTAATTAATACTGGTCATACATATCTTTACCACCTATTAACTTAAGTTTGTCAAAATGTTGCACCCTTTTCTGATGGCTAAGTATTTCTCTAGCAACTTCCACGCGTTTTTTCCGTGGTTTAGACAGCATAAATTAGCAGAACAACGTATTGAGTAGTACAATGCAAGCCATGCTCTTGTTTATATCCGAGTATCTCCAATATAACTGACGTAAATGCAAACCACTAGTAGTTTATTCCTAGGGAATGATGTTTCAGTGCACTGGATTTATTTTGATACCTGGACAACCTTTGTGATGTCTTACTTGTCAGTGCAGTTACTAGTTAACCAGGGATGGATTAAGATAAACCCCAGGACTCTATTAATAATGATAGGAATATCTAAAGATCTGCTCATCTAGATGAAGCAGCAAATGATATTCTGTACTACAGCCATATTGTAGAATGTGCATAATATTACATTTTCATGCTGGAACAATTGTTGATGAAGTTGATTTAGTTAGAATACACTACATCAAGTGCTGTAGTGTAGTTTCTTGAAGAAAGTAAGATATCAAAGTTTTGCAGTTGAGAAATAAGAGACAGACAGTTAAAAATAGCAGAATGGGTCCAGATGTTTTGCTTGTGGACAGCTTATTAACAGACCTAAGTGTGTGATGCTGCGCCTCAGGCGCTAAAACGTCCCAGAGCTCTGCAATAATGTCCACAACAGAGACTAATTATAAAAACACACATTTCCACACTTCTCATCACACAGCGAGATGAAGCAAGTTAAAGTAACTCAAGTTTGAATTTGATTAATGCGTGAAATACCACATTTAACTCTTGTTAATCTTCAGACTGCCTTTTGCCTTAGACATGTCAAACTTGACTCTTTTTATTGGTTTAAACTGCATCTATTAGTCAGTAACACTGCACATTATGAGCAGCCTTAAAATTTTTCATTTTATTTTTCATGGTCAAATATTAATACGACTCAAACAACACGGGGGATAGACAGAATTTTTGTAAATAAGTAAATGATCTGCAACAAGTGTAACTTGATTTGGGCCAGGTTTACATATGAATGATTTACTATACAGGACAACTTTGATGAAAGGTTTTGATGAAATTTTAATGTATATATACATTGATCTTTTATACTGTATGTACAGTCGTGGCCAAAAGTTTTAAGAATGACACAAATATTAGTTTTCACAAAGTTTGCTGCTAAACTGCTTTTAGATCTTTGTTTCAGTTGTTTCTGTGATGTACTGAAATATAATTACAAGCACTTCATACGTTTCAAAGGCTTTTATCGACAATTACATGACATTTATGCAAAGAGTCAGTATTTGGAGTGTTGGCCCTTCTTTTTCAGGACCTCTGCAATTCGACTGGGCATGCTCTCAATCAACTTCTGGGCCAAATCCTGACTGATAGCAACCCATTCTTTCATAGTCACTTCTTGGAGTTTGTCAGAATTAGTGGGTTTTTGTTTGTCCACCCGCCTCTTGAGGATTGACCACAAGTTCTCAATGGGATTAAGATTTGGGGAGTTTCCAGGCCATGGACCCAAAATATCAACGTTTTGGTCCCCGAGCCACTTAGTTATCACTTTTGCCTTATGGCACGGTGCTCCATCGTGCTGGAAAATGCATTGTTCTTCACTAAACTGTTGTTGGATTGTTGGAAGAAGTTGCTGTTGGAGGGTGTTTTGGTACCATTCTTTATTCATGGCTGTGTTTTTGGGCAAAATTGTGAGTGAGCCCACTCCCTTGGATGAGAAGCAACCCCACACATGAATGGTCTCAGGATGCTTTACTGTTGGCATGACACAGGACTGATGGTAGCACTCAAGAAGTGGATTCTTTGCTGCCCTTCTTGACACCAGGCCATCTTCCAAAAGTCTTCACCTCACTGTTGCGTGCAGATGCGCTCACACCTGCCCGCTGCCATTCCTGAGCAAGCTCTGCACTGGTGGCACTCCGATCCCGCAGCTGAATCCTCTTTAGGAGACGATCCTGGCGCTTGCTGGACTTTCTTGGACGCCCTAAAGCCTTCTTAACAATGCAGTGGAAAGTTTTTTTCGGGATTAAGTTAATTTTCAAGGCAAAGAAGGACTATGCAATTCATCTGATCACTCTTCATAACATTCTGGAGTATATGCAAATTGCTATTATAAAAACTTAAGCAGCAACTTTTCCAATTTCCAATATTTATGTATTCTCAAAACTTTTGGCCATGACTGTACACAAACACATACATTTTATATACAGTTGAAGTCAAACGTTTAAATACACCAACATGCTAATAATTTTACCAAAATAAGAGGGATCATACAAAATGCATGTTATTTTTATTTAGTACTGACCTAAATAAGATATTTCACATAAAAGACAGCTCCAGAAGGAAACATGATGCATTAAGAGATGGGATTTGAATTTGAAGATCAGGATAAATTTAAAATATTTTGTCTTCTGGCTGGGAAACATGTAAGTTTCTTCTGTCGCTTTTGAAGGCCAGTACTAAAAAAAAAGATATTTAGGCATAATAAGAAAAATGTATTTTTAAATCTTCATTCTTTTCAAAAGTTTTCACCCCCGGCTCTTAATGCATTGTGTTTCCTTTTGGAGTATCAGTGAGTGTTTTAACCTTTTGTAATAGTTGCATATGAGTCCGTCAGTTGTCCTTAGTGTGGAAAGATGGATTTAAAAATCAGACAGTCATTGTTGGAAAGGGTTCAAATACACAAGAATTTTTGTGACCTGAAAGATTTTTTTCTGAAGAACAGCAGGCAGTTTAACTGTTCAGGACAAACAAGGGACTCATGAACAACTATCACTATCTTATTCTGGTAAGTACTAAATAAAACATAGCGTGCATTTTGTATGATCCCTTTTATTTTGGTAATATAATTAACATTTTGCAAATTATGTAAGGTGTATGTAAACTTTTGACTTCAACTGTATATAGTTTAAATATTTACATAACTTAAACAAAATATTAATTTACCTTTCAATTGAACTTTTTTATAGAGTTGCATTTAAAATTGCATGTGCTCTCTCGGCTTGGATGGACATGATGCTTATGTATACAAATATGTGATCGATAACTGCCATAACATTAATAACCCATCAGTGAAGGTACAGAGGCTAATGCATGTCATGTATTTTATGCACTGATCATTTATTCAGCCGCTCAGTACCTACATTACCCTTACAAGCATTTTGTATGTTGTATTATTGAACGATTAGTGCTCCGTGCTGCTTTACTGTACATTATTCAGGTGCGGCTTATCCTTGTAGACACCAGCACATATGTAACACGACTTCATACATATGTATGGGTGCTGACATACCGCGAGGCCGCATGTAACAGAGGGCATGTGCCTCATGCTTTTTCGCACACGGTCCTACACGCCTCTACAGGAAGAGCTCTAGCCTGCTTGTCAGTTGAATATGTTTATTTCAGGGCTATTTTAATTATAGCTCATTGGAGTGTGTCACTTCACTTGTGGAGTGTGTGCGTGCGAGTGTTTGCGTTTGAGCTTGCTGGGTGTAACTCCCAGGTCTTTATGTGAGAGAAGTACTCGTTCATCACTGTCTCGGGGGACAAAGGAAACCTGTAGCGCATGCTAAGTGGCCCAGCCCTCCGCATGGCTGTAAGAATACATTAGGGTACACACATACAGCCTAGCACATGGCTGCCAGAATACATTAGGCTCCCCACACACACACACACACACACACACACACACACATATATCCCCGTGATAATGAGTGCTGAATTCTTGATGCTTTCCTTTCTCATTCTCTCCTATCAGCGCTCCGCAAAATCAGTATTGAGTGGACTGATAAGACACTCGTGTGGACAATAGACACCTCCTTTGTTTGGTGGCGTGCTTGTTTATTATTCAGTTGCATTGTACGACTGCTTGCTTTTGCTCCCTGGCATGTGCTGTCGCTTTCTCAGCGGCTTTCGTACAAATACACGCTTCTCTGACCGTGTCTTTTGTCTTCTTTATAGTGTAGTGAGCTTGTTTTGAGCGGCCACACACATAAACAGGTACGCTGTGACTCCAAAGCAGTGCTTCTCGAGCTTTTAACAGTAAAAGAAAAATTATGGAAAACTCTGAATCTGGAACAAACATCGCTTTTTTTTCATACATTCATACATTCTGACTGCTGTTTTGTACTTATTTCTTTAAATTGTTCATTTAATAAATTGCTGTTAATCTTTGCCTATAAAAAACTAAGATTAAGACATTTATGAATGGAAAAAATATATACAAATTATAAAATTTCATAAATTAATGTCATTAATGAGTTGAGGGGATATTAAAATTATTAAAAGTCGATGAATATATTTATAGGCTGATGTTGTTGTTGTTAACTAAATTTAATGCTAAAAAACTAAACTGAAAATAAAACAAAATAAAAAAATGAAAACTAAAATATTAAGAGTAATTTTTATTCATTGAAACAAAACTGAAATTGAAAAAATATTAGATTTAGATTAGATAAACTTCTAAAATGTAAAAAGTTTAAGTATAAAATGACTGAAATTGAAACAAAGATAAATTAGTCAGTTAATTCTTGAGATGGGGGATATTAAAATTTGAAGCTGGTAATTGTTTTTATAGGCTAATGTTGTTATTGCTAACTAAAACTGAAACTAAAAACTAGACATACTGAACTAAAAAAAAACTGAAATAAATTGAAAACTGAATATTTTTTATTTATTAAAATAGAGCTGAAATAAAATAAGTTTAGATGAACAACTTAGAAATGTTGCCTCAGCAACAATCTAAAATATCTTAAGTACTAAAATTACTGAAAATTAAAAAAATTAAAATAAAACTAAAAAATAGAAATAATGAATTCATATTATATAATTTCATAAATTAATGTCAGTTCATTCTAGAGATGAGTGGATATTACAATGTTGTTATTGTTGTTAATGTTGTTATTGCTAACTAGAACTAAAAAAATTAAACGAACCAATACTAAAAATAAACTGAAATAAAAAAATTAAACTAAAATGTTAAGAATAATTTTTTATTCATTGAAACAAAACTGAAATAAAATAAATATTAAATGAACAACTTTGAAAAGTTGCCTCAGCAACAATCTAAAATATAAGTTTAAGTACTGAACTGACTGGAAATTAAAAAACAAACAAAAAAAAAACTAATAAATACAGGGTGTTTGAAAAGTTATAATAGTATAATTCATAAAATTGTTGTTTCAATAAAATTGTATTAGAAATATAGACTTTATTACCCATTTTTAATGGATAGTTAGTTTTTACCCATCCTGTGGAAAAATAATTAATACGCTGATGTTAAAAAAGTGAATAAAAAATTACAAAAGCAAATAAAGTTAGTGTTTAAAATGAAAAATATAAAGTAATAAAAAATACAATAAAACATAAATGATATTAAAGTAACACTTGTTGTACCTGGTAAATAGCAGATATTACTAATAACCTATATTAAAAGGAAATAATATTTTGTATAAATAAATAAAAACATTTAACTCAATAATTTTAATTTTTTTTAAAAGTAAATGTAGTAAATTTATATTTAACAGTGTTATTAAATGATTAGTGTTTTTTTCATTGCGTATTAGATGGCAGAATTTTTTTTTATCTAAATATAAACTAATAAAAAATACAATAAAATATAAACAGATATTACTGATTATTACAGATATTACTAACCTATATTAAAATAATATAATATTTTGTACAAACAAATAAAAAAGAAATTAATCATTTAAATATTTTTAAAGTAAATTTAAAGTAGCTGTAGTGAATTTAATTATTAAATTGTTAGTGTTTTTTTTAAATAATTGAACATTAGATGACAAAATAAAATATACATAAAGTAAACTAAATAATACTAAAGTAAACTAAAATCAATAAATTAAAAGTAAATGTAGTAAATATAAATTTATATTTAAGTATTATTCCACATTTTTTTTTTATTGAATATTAGATGACAGAAAAGTTAACCTAAATATAAGCTAAAAATAAATACAATAAAACATAAAGAATACTAAAGTAACTGCCCGGTAAATAACAGATATTACCGATAACCTATATTAAAATGATACAATATTTTGTATAAATAAAGTTAGTGTTTTTTTAAATAATTAGATGACGAAAAAAGTTCATATAAATGTAAAAAACAACATATACAGTACTTTTAAATATACAATATAAAAAGATTCCTCTAATACTGGACAATTATATTAATTATATTATTTTATTCCATGGTGTCAATTATATTATAATTTTTTTTATCACTCACTCGTATCACAGACCACTTTGAAACCTTCACGGACCACCAGTGGAGCAGAGTTTGAGAGTCATTGTCATTACATATGTCATTGATTCTCTAATGGTGGATGTATTCACCATTCAGTGCCCGGACGATTGTGTGTGTGTGTATGTTTTAGGGGCGCACTCCCATCAGGCCTAGCTGGTGACAGGGCTCTTATCAGACAATGTCAGACCTCTGGGGCTGCCAGTTTGTTTCGTACCGATAGCGACTAAATTAAATCTAGATCCTCCACCAAATATTTCCCTTATGGTGACAATAATTATCCACGTTAGCGGCCGCAAAACAGTAATAGACGCTCAGCCAGGGCGACCCACGGCTGCCGTATGTTTTTGCTCTCGCTTTTGTTTGCGTTGGCCGTAACGGCACGTTAGAAGTGAAGTGATGTGTTCGTAAAGCCGTTTGCTGCCTGTTTTTGTGTGATGGTCCAGACTGCTTTCAAACCTGCCAGGCTCTTTTGTCACTGAGCATATATAAGCCCCCCTCTCTACACTCCCACCTTCCCTTGCTCCTCTCTCCCTTTGTTGCTCTAGCACAACATTAATATGGTGAATAGGCACTTCGGGGTTATTTGGGAGCTTTTCAAGGAAGTGTAAGCAGAGGGGAGAAGGAATAATGAGGTGTGGTGGCACAAAACAGACTAAATGAAGAGATAAGACAAGATTATTATTGTGGAAATGGCAAAGTCAGCAAACCTCCTTTAGGCTTCTGCATAAATCTGAAATTACAGAATTATAAAATCATAAGCAGCAGCATTGGTGTCTCATGCACCAACCAGCTTGTGAATCTTGACTTTTTATCACTACCCTTTATACATTTTTTTCTTTCCTGTAAGTTTTTTTTTAATTCAATTGCATGCACATGCCGTGAATGCTTTGAATTTCAAAGAGTTGCAAGTGCTGAATTATTTGTGGAAAAAAACTCAAATGCTATGAATTTATGAATTTATTCATCCCAAAATAATCATGCATATTCATGAGTCCCGTCTGCATAATATTTGGGGGGAGGGGCAGACACAATAGTGGGTACAAAGCAAATCTGGTGTCTGATATCATTTCTGACATCTTCTCTTTTGAAAATCTTGGTCAGCTGTGGACTTTTTCCTTCCTAGAATAATAATGAACAAAGTTTAATTTCTAAATTAGGCCATTTACATCTTATATATAGACGTTTATTTACAATGAAAGCTCTCTAAAACCTGTGACCCATGTAAACGGGAGATAAGCAGGGTGAAAATCAGCCTACAGCAGCAGGTAGCCTGTATCGAGGACAGCAGACATCACCCCTCCTCCGGAACACAAACAAACACAACACACACACACACACACACACACACACACAACCGCACTGATTCTGTGCTCTGAGGAGGCAAAGACTTTAAAAGTTTATTCTACTGCAAAATAGCCGTTATTTCTAAATGCTTTTTGAGAATAAGAGTGGGTTTACTCATAGTTATGCTGTGGAAGCAGCAGTGTTTGTCTATAATAAAAGCTCCTCGGGGAATTGCTTTTGTTTGTAAATGCGGTGAAGTGGTTGGCATAGGATTCCACAGAGTTCTGTAAGACAACTTTACTGCAATTGATTTCATTTTAATAGCTTCTTAGAGAACATTTTTGTGTGTATTTCTTTCTTTTTCTTTTTTAATTTCCCCTTTCTTTTTGTATCCTTCATTAGTGTTTACTTTTTCTGTTTTCTTTTTTCCTTTTACTTCACCTTTTTCCTTATCTCCTTTCACTTCTCTTTTCCTTCTCTTTTTTTCTTCCCCTTTCATTTGCTTTTCTTTCCTTTTATTTCATTTCATTCCCCCTTTTCCTTTTGTTTCCTTCCTTCCTTTTTTCTTTTCACTTCTCTTTTACTTCTCCTGTTCAATTTCTTCCTTTCCTTTCCTTTCCTTTCCTTTCCTTTCCTTTCCTTTCCTTTCCTTTCCTTTCCTTTCCTTTCCTTTCCTTTCCTTTCCTTTCCTTTCTCTCTCCTGTTTAATTTCTTCCTTTCCTTTCCTTTTTATTTTGTTTCCTTTCCTCCTTTCTCTCTCCTGTTTAATTTCTTCCTTTCCTTTTAATTTGGTTCCCATTTATTTTCCTTTTTTCCTTTCATGTTCAATTTCATCTTCTCCTTTTCTTTCCTTTTCTTTCCTGTTTAATTTCATCTTTTCATTTTCTTTTTAATTTCTTCCTCTTTCCTTTCCTTTCCTTTCCTTTTCTTTTATTTTCTTTTCTTTTCTTTTCTTTCCTTTCATTTCCTTTCCTTTCCTATCCTTTCCTATCCTTTCTCTCTCCTGTTTAATTTCTTCCTTTCCTTTCCTTTCCTTTCCTTTCCTTTCCTTTCCTTTCCTTTCCTTTCCTTTCCTTTCCTTTCCTTTCATTTCCTTTCCTTTCCTTTCCTTTCCTTTCCTTTCCTTTCCTTTCCTTTCTCTCTCCTGTTTAATTTCTTCCTTTCCTTTCCTTTCCTGTTTAATTTCTTCCCCTCCCCCTTTCCTTTCCTTTCCTTTCCTTTCCTTTCCTTTCCTTTCCTCTCCTTTCCTTTCCTTTCCTTTCCTTTCCTTTCTCCTGTTGTCTTCCTTTCCTTTCCTTTCCTTTCATCTTCCCCTTTCTTTTGTTTTTTTCACTTTTCATTTCCTTTCCTTTTTTCTTTTTCTTACTACTTTCTCTTCTCTTTTCCCTCTCATGTTTAATTTCTTCTTACACTTTCCTTTCCCTTTCTTTCCTTTCCTTTCCTTTCCTTTCCTTTCCTTTCCTTTCCTTTCCTTTCCTTTCCTTTCCTTATCTTTCCTTTCCTTATCTTACCTTTCCTTACTTTCTTTTGCTTCCTTTTATTTCCTTCCCTTCCCTTTCCTTTCTTTTCATTTCCTTTCCTTTTTTGTTTCCTTTCCTTTTTTCTTTTTCTTACTCCTTTTTCTTCTCTTTTCCCTCTCTTGTTTATTTTCTTCTTACACTTTCCTTTCCCTTTCTTATCTTACTTTTCCTTTAATTATTTTCTTTTCCTTTCCTCTCCTTTCTTTTCCTTTCACAAGTGGTTTGTGATTTAGCCTAATGCTTCAAATTATGTCGGGTAAAGGAAAAATAGACCCTGTAGATAATATTAGATGAGATCTGCTAAAGGCAATCCATTTTTTTATGATTTTGGCATTCTATCCCTGTTTATTAAATCAGAGAAAATGCCCTCCCTTGGGAAGTTTTGGGCTTTTGACCAACGGCTGAAATCAATCCCACTGCTGAAACGGTATGATGATATTGGACTCCCCACGAGGAGCAGGTTTGTCCAGGGAGACGTGGGTGAGATTTAGCTTTACTCTCATCTTTTTCCTTCTTTCTTCCCCCATTACACATCTCCTTTATCCTGGCAGGTTGTCAAGCAACCGTAAGGCGGGCAGAAAAAAGGGGATGGAGAATGGAAGGAGAGGCGATGGGGGAGAGAGGAGACAGGCAGATAAAGAGCAATCTCCTTGGCTGGTTGTGAGGGTGTAGGTACACTCCAGATGGTGACCCAGAACTTGATAGGCTACACTGTGGAAATAACCCTCTCAGGCTCGTCAAGAGACTCAGAAATCACTCATGGGCCAAATAAAAACCCTCTTTCTCTGAGCCACAGCCACCTCCATCACAACAAGGACACCTTTAGAGAATAGGATTCTGAGTAGCACCAATAATGGTTCTTCACTTTGCTGGAGATCTGTATTTGGAACAACTAGTTCATGAGGGATCTACCAGGGACATGAGTGTAAAAAGGTTCTTACGTTCATGAATGATTAGTGTGAGTCAAGTTTAAGATGTGCCTTTATGTGCCTTTCTACAGATATATTGTAAGAATTCTACAGATAGCGCTTGGAACAATTTGCTGCCCAAGGCACAGTAGCATTAAACTTTAAGCACTACAGAGCTACTGTACTTACAGTAATGCATCTCTAAGAACAAGACTTCTTGAGGATAAAAATGCCTTAAAATGTGCTTACCAGAACAAAAACAGCTTCTAAAAAATCCTAGGAGTTGAGAAGGTGAGATTTACATTTCTTGCTTTTGGGAGACTAGAAAAGCTGTTCTTTTTTTTTCTTTTCTTTAAAAAAATAGTAATTATTAAAATTAGCACATAGAAGCTTATTGTACAAATTTATTCTGCAATATTTAATTTATAAAGATTCATAGAGACATAAACAAGATGCATTTTTGTCTTGCTATGTATTAAAAAGATGTGTTGAATTTGATGTAACATATATTATTCATAATTAACAGTGTTGTCCTTTCCTTATGAAAACACAACCAAATCTGCTTTTCAGCTTTGCTGACTAAAATGCCTCCATCCCCAGCCCCCGTGGGATATTCAAGTTTAAATAATCTAGTCTTAATCCATATCACCTCACTAAGCTTTACATAATCAAGTGAAATCTGCATGTTGCAACCCCCTTTCACCCCTGCTGTGCTACAGGTCACGTGTACATTGCATTAATATGTGCAGTGCCGCCCTGTTCCTTAGGAGATCTGCCGTTGCATCCGTGTGACCGGAATCCTGATAATTAGCTTGCGCTTTACAGATTAAGCCACCTGTAGTCAATGCACATGGCAGGAAGGTGACTTCTGATTGTGTGATTTTGATTTTGCCCTCTGTGTTGTCTGTTTTGCATGATAATGTGATGTAGTTTGTCTTCCTAGCCCAGAGAATGTTTGATGTGATTGCGTTCTGTGAACGTTTTAAAATCACTCTTTGTTAAGGCATCAGACAAAACATTTTGTACACTTTTACCTGTTATTATGGTTAAAAACAACATTTTTAACTTTTTAATCAGAGATAATCACTAGAATTTTCTTTACACAAATGTATAATTTATTTATATTTACAGTTTATTTTAAAGGGATAGTTCACCCAAAAATGAAAATAGCTCACATGTGTCGTTCCAACCCCGTAAGACATCTATCTTTGAAACACTTAAGAACTTTTTTTTATAAAATCCAAGAGCTTTCTGACCCTGCATAGACAGCTAGCAACTGACATGTTCAAGCCCCAGAAAGGTAGTAAGGACAATTACTTAATTGTTTAAATTTGAATTAATTTTGTGAAGCTACTACTACCCTCATTTTAAGAAGCAACAAGACTACTTTTTGTGCACAAAGAAAAAAACAATAACTTCATTCAACATTTTTTTTTTCTTCTGTGTCAGAACTGTTGAAATAGTTACTTTTCTTTTCTTCGCACACAAAAAGGAGTCTTGGTAGCTTCTTAAAATGACAGTTTAACCACTGAAGTCACATGGACTATTTTAACTATTTTAAGCTCTCAGATTTAATAAGAAATATGTTAATCGGTGTTCTGAAGATGAACAAAGGTCTTACAGGTATGGAACGACATGGGGGTGAGTAATTAATAACATTATTATTAATTATTGGGTATACTATATCTTTAACAAAATTCTAAAATTATATTCACTTGGGGTCAAAAGTTTACACCCCCCTTCAGAATCTGCAAAATGTTAATTATTTTACCAAAATGAGAGGGATCATACAAAATATATGTCATTGTTTAATTAGTACTGACTTGAGTAAGATATTTCACATAAAAGATGTTTACATATATTTCACAAGAGAAAATAACAGTGGAATTTATAAAAAATGACACCAATTAAAAAGTTTACATCCCCTTGATTCTTAATACTGTGTTGTTACCTTAATGATCCACAGCTGTGTTTTTTTTGGTTTAGTTATAGTTGTTCATGATTCCCTTGTTTGTCCTGAACAGTTAAACTGCCTGCTGTTTTTCAGAAAATTTCTTTAGGTCCTATAAATTCTTTGGTTTTCCAGCATTTTTGTGTATTTGAACCCTTTCCAGCAGTGACTGTATGATTTTGAGGTCCATCTTTTCACATTGAGGACAACTGAGGGACTCTCATGCAACTATTACAAGGTTCAAATGCTTACTAATGTTTCAGAAGAAAAGAAAATGATGCATTAGGAGCCTAAATATAATATATTTTTTCATTTAGTACTGTCCTTCAGAGGCTACAAAATTTAAAATAAATTAAATTTACAGTGATCTTCAAATTCAAAAAGTTTTCATCCCCAGGCTCTTAATGCATTATGTTTCCATCTGGAACATCAGTGAGCATTACCTTCTGTAATAGATGCATATGAGTCCCTCAGTTGTTCTCAGTGTGAAAAGATGGACCTCAAAATCATACAGTCATTGTTGGAAAGTGTTCAAATATACAAAAATGCTGGAAAACCAAAGAATTTGTGGAACTTAAAGAATTTTTATGAAGAACAGCAGTTTATCTGTTCAGGACAAACAAGGGACTTTTTTTAGAATTTAAAATTAAAAAAATGTTTTCCATTTGAATGCATTTTTGAATGTATTTTATTCCTGTGATGGCCAATCTGAATTTTCAGCAGCCATTACTCCAATTTTCAGTGTCAGTGTCAAAACAGTTGTGCTGCTGAATAATTTTGTTGGAAACTGTGATAGATTTTCTTTTCAGGATCATTTAACACATCCTGGCTGATAAAAGTATAATTTTCTTGTTTAAAAACTGGCTCCAAAGTTTTTAAAAGTAGTGTATTGCAATATATTTAAGAATAGATTTTAGAAAGTTTCTACATTTTACAGCCAGTGAAATCACTGGGTGTTTCACACTGAATAAAACCGACTTTATGCTCATAAATATCAGCGAAAGTTGCTAAGATAAAAAAGGAATATCTGACCGCCACCACTGAGACCTTTACAGTTAGTAAGAGCAACAGCTACACCCACAGCAAGCATCCACCTGCTATTTCATATCTCCCACCTGTTGGTAAAAATACAAACTGAGATTCTTTTCTGAAGTACAGTAGAGTGTTTGCATTTGAGAGAAAGCTAGGTTGGTTTTGTAGTTGCTGAAAGCAAAGTGCTTCTTCACCGGTGTGTCTTTGTCTCGCATATAGAGACTGAGAAGAAAGACAACAAGAACCCATTGAAGTGAAACAAAATAAACAGTGTCTTCTAGAGGGCTGTATATTCATTGAAGCCACTGAGGTAAAGAGGACCCTGTATAGAGTCAAGGCAAGGTCACAATAACATTCACAACCCTGCTTCTCAGGCCTAGGAATAAGAGGACACAAAGAGATAGTGAAATAAAAGAGTGAGAGCACCTCTTCGCTCTGCTATATCCTTATTATTATTGTAGACTCTTCTTGAATTATTGAACACTTCAGAACTTATGATTACTCAGATGCACTCAGAAGCTGAACAATTGACTCAGCCTTGACTTGTTGGGGTTACTTACAGCAATTTGCTTGTTTATCTTGCATTATCGATTCTCTGAACTCTGACAAAACTCATTTTAATTTGACATGACTATACTATTTTTATGTTTAATGAGTGCATTAGAGAAGTACGTTTGGCTTTAAAGGTTTGAAAAAGTCATGATATGTCAACCCTAAAACATCCATGTTGTTTTTTTTCGAGCTGTCTAAATGTACAAGCATAAACATACTTCTAAGTTCATAGAGTTTGTCCCTTGTTTACTCACCATTTTGTTATTAAATCTCCAATGTAAAAGTCTTTACTCCTTCCAGCTTATTCTCATCACCAGAGCTGCTTAAAACCTGCTGCTTCTTTCACGAATCCATTTAAAAATCTCTTCGGCACATTTCTACTGACACTTATGTTAATCAGTGCTGTTAATGTAACCCTATTTAGATGCTGAGATGACACAGGAGGCTTACGGCCACTGATGGTGATTTCTCATTGACTTTTGCAGGCCGCTGTCATCCTGTCTTTTACCTAATCGCCCTGGGTTGGACGGCCAGGATTGTTTTCATCTGGAAATTGTGCATGCTGTTGTTGTTGATAGTTTAAACACAAAGACACACACGCTATGAGACACTCCACATTAACGATGTGACCTTTTGTGGAAATAGAGGGTGAAAGAGTTGTTTGTATGCTGGGATATTCTCATCTTATCTGCACTGGTGTTATCGTTGAAGAAGCAGTCAGGGTAAAAGTCGTAGGCAGCAGAATACAGTCTGGTTGCTTACAAAAGACACCTGGATTTTAAACAGAGAATAGATGTATGTTACCATTTAACAGTTTGGGGTCAGTAAGATAATTTTATGTAACAAAATTCTAAAATTATGTATATGTACACTGCAATTCAAAGGTTTGGGGTTAGTAAGTTTTTTAATTTTTTTTTTTTTTTTTTTTTTTTTTTTGCTTACCATGGCTACATTTATTAAAAAAAACTGTTTTTTGCCTTGCCATTATGGTGTATTATAGATTGATGTGGGGGAAAAAAGTAATTTAAAACAGTTTAACTTAAGGCCGCAGCATGGCAGCAACACAACAAAATGTCAAAAACAAATGAAGGGGTGTGAATACTTTCACAAGGCACTGTACATGCAATACACATATGTGCCATGTGGCACAGTGGTGGCGGTCAGATATTCCTTTTTTATCTTAGCAACTTTCGCTGATATTTATGAGCATAAAGTCGGTTTTATTCAGTATGTGTAGTCTGACAACGAATGAGTTTAATGAATCAGAAACATGTAGTGTTGCCAGTGTAGTCCAGTTGCTGAAAACAAATGTTATGAGACAGTTTTTTTTAAAGAAATTAATATTTTTTTAATTTTACTAAAGATGCATAAAATTGATCAAACATTACTAAAAGTTATAAAATTAGTTAAAAAAAAAATGTTTTTTATAGAATCCATTTTATATTATTCAAAGAATTCTAAAAATGTATGATGCTTTCCTAACAAATTTTACTAATTTCTATCATTAATTTCTATTAATTTCTTGTTAAAATAAATTCAGCCTTGATGAGTTTAAGAAACTTGTTTCAAAAGTCTTATCAACCCAAAACTTTTAAACAATAGTGTATCCTTTATTGTAAAATGAAAAGATTGTGTACCAAAAAATTTGCAAAAATCGTTTTTTTTTTGTTTGTTTTTTTTTTGCATACAGTAGGCTAAAAATATGTCTGGTGTAGTCAGATTCACAAATAAATGACTCTTATGAACTAGCTCCTTTTACTAAATTAGAAACATGTAGTGTGATCAGTGTAGTCCAGTTACTGAAACAAACAACTGTTATAAGCCACTTCTGTTAATGTTTTTTTGTAAGAAATTAATCCTTTCTTTTACCAAAGATGCCTTAAATTAATCAAAAGTGACACTAGCTATGTTTCCATTACCCTTTAAATTGGGCAAATTGAAATTGCGAATTGAAAATACGCCTAATGGAAACGCATAAATTGCGCAAAACTCCAGTATATCTCAAACAAGTTTTTACGCTCACATGAGGTGTTTTTTCAGGCAATTCGAAGAAGGATTAATTCGCAAAACAGCACTGGAAACGTTTTTTTTTTTTTTTTTCGCATTTACAGGTCACATTCAATTAAATATAGCCAAAATCCTACAAAAATCCATTGCCATGACTTATCGCAAGAGGAAAAAATTTCAGTCGCATAACATGGGTTAATGGAAGCGCCGTCATTTCGCAATACTTTTTAATCAACATTTATAAAATAGTGCCAAAGTTTTGCACAAATCTGTAATGGAAACACAGCTACTGTTACAAAAAAATAGATAAAAAAATGTCTGTGAAAACCTAAAAATGTTTGATGCTTTCCCTAAAATTTCAAGAAAAAGAACTGATTTAAAATTATTTCTTTATCGAATAAATTCAGCTTCTCTCAATTCAGAAACTTCTCTCAAACATACTTATCAACACAAAACTTTTACACAATAGTGGATCCTTTACTGTAAAATGAAAAGATATTGGTGAGAATTCTTTTTTTTTTCAATTTACAATAAAGGTAAATACAGTATATGTGCCTGGTATAGTCTGATTCACGAACAAATGACTCTTTATATGAACCAGTTCTTTTTAGTGAATCAGCAACATGTAGTGTGACCAGTGTAGTCCAGTTACTAAAACGAGCAACTGTTATGAGCCAGTTCTTTCAATGGTTCATAAATTCAAGTAACTGGTTTTAATGAGTCAGTGACACTGTATAATTATTGAGTATTTTTTATATGTAAGCAAAATTAAAATTAGAACTCAAATATATGCAAATAAATCTGAATCAAAACAAATCAAGCTTTTTTTTAATACCCAGTCCTGTTTATATAAATCCCTTTTTTTTTTTTTTTTCCATTTTTAATCAACTTATGGCTCGATTTCTTCACAGAAATAAGCATTTTAGTTACTAAATATTGTTTTGGTTATATCTAAAGCTCATTTGAATTTGTTCTTGATCATTGTGGATGTAATTGTGCTTTGGAAGCCCATCTGACTGGGCAGCTGCCTAAGATTTAGGACACAGCCAGAGTTTTAATTGTGCAGCAGGGCATTATGGATATCAGAGCTGCACTTCTGAGGGCTGAGAGGAGTCAAACTAGCAGTACTTTCTCTCACACACTCATTGCTGTCACAACATTTCTGCTAGAAGCAATATGGTATCTGCCATTCTTTTTGACAGTGTATTTTGAATACATTCACTGGGCTGAGGTTAATAAGCTGACGATATGCTGATTGTCAAACACATTTAACAGCATTTAAAGCCGTTGCTTAAGATGTTGTGCAGGGTTTGTTGTGGTATTTGAGGAAGCATCATCAAGTAATGAAATTCAATTTATGTCCATCTGTAATAATTACTTAACATCTGTCAAATCTCCACAATTATCTTTCTTTATTGAGCAATGCACAGTGAATGGAACAAACAGTCCTGTGTGTGTATGTGTGTGTCACCCTGCACCATCTGGAATAAAGGTGTTCACAAGCATACTGGAGCGCTATGGGAGGCTGTTAGATAACCACGCCCTAACAGACAGAAGATTCATATGATCCTTCAAGAGCCCATTTAATCATTCGCTCTGCTGATAAGAGCCCAACTTTTACACCGCACCTCTAAACCGAGTAATGATACGCGGCGCATCTAATTATAACACACCTTTTAAAACCTTATCAAGGTTAAATGGGTTTATAAGATGTACACAGATGTTTATAATTTTGATTAATTGCCTCAACTAATTCATTTTTAATCTGTTTCCAAATCTCGTACATTCCTAAAAAGCTCTTGTGATTCACCAGTGATTAAAAAGGAAAATATCCAGGCAGCGAGACGCAGAGCTTTTTGAAATACGGCTAGTGAGGGAAAGACGTGGCTGCGTTGAGCCTGTCTTAGCATTTAATTATCAGCCCAGTGTTTTTCTGTTCATTATCTTGACTGATTTCACCATCCAGATTCACAGTGTGCGCATAAACAGCGCTCCGAACGGCACCTCTGTTTGTTCATCATAGTCTAGCTTTAATCAAGCCAATCATTCATCAAGGGAATCGAGGAGTGATAAAATCAGCATGCGATTTTAGCCCAAACATTAAATGTTTATGACAGTGGAGGCAGAATCTTGCCACAGCACAACAGTCTCACAGTTAGAAAGCCGTGGCCTTTTGATAAAAGCCTCTCTTTGTGGTTTGGAATGGCCTTTGTGTCACACGAACACGCACGTACTGTAATATGTCGCTATGACAGAAAACTCTGTGATTGTAATGTTCATGATAGTAAGTAAGTAGTCATTTAGCAGGTGCTTTAAGAGCGACATACATTACAAGAACAATCCCGCTGGAGCAACCTGAGGTTAAGTGCCTGGCTCAAGGGCACAGCGGCGATAGCTCATGGATCACCTCTTGCATGAATCAAATGCTATTTTAGTTGCGAGGCCTGATCGCATGCCACAACAGCTTTTGATACTTACAATGGTGGATCCAGGTGAAATCTCTTGACTTATGTATACTCATAGTAAAATACACAGTAACCTGCAACAGTATGTAAAAGGATTAGTTCACTTCCGGAATAAACAAGTCCTGATAATTTACTCACCCCTAAGTCATCCAAGATGTTCATGTCTTTCTTTCTTCAGTCAAAAAGAAATGAAGGTTTTTGAGGAAAACATTCCAGGATTTTTGTCCATACAGTGGACTTCAATTGTGGCCAATGGGTTGAAGGTCCAAATTGCGGGATCAATGCAGTTTCAAAGAGCTCTACACGATCCCAGCCGAGAAATATAGGTCTTGCCTAGCGAAATGATTGTCATTTTCTACAAAAAATAAACAAATAAATAAATAAAAAATTAATAATTATATACTTTTTAACCACAAATTTTCATCCTGCACTAGCTCAACTTTACACATTATGTAATCATGTTGGAAAGGTCCGCCTATGTCATGCGTGCCAATGGGGTAAGCAAAATAATCTTGTTCGTTTCGTTTCGCTAGACAAGACCCTTATTCCTCGGCTGGGATCGTGTAGAGCCCTTTGAAGCCGCATTGAAACTGCAAGTTGGACCTTCAACACATTGATCCCCACTGAAGTCCACTATATGGAGAAAAATCCTGGAATGTTTTCTTCAAAAACCTCAAAAAAATTATTTTCTACTGAAGAAAGAAAGACATTGAACATCTTGGATGATCAGGAAATTATTATTCTGGAAGTGAACTAATCTTTTGAAAGGCTATTTTTTATCTTATTTGACTCCGAAGAAATGTTTTTGACCAGAATAAATATTAATTTAGCATTCTTTTCAGTGTATGTTAAGTCGGTGGTTCTCAGCCTTTTTGACTTGAAGGCCAGCTGTTTTTCAAGGCTCAATTTTCAAAGGCTACACAAAATAATATTAAAATATTATTAACAGAAACTGGAAGTATGTATAAATGACATTCATTTTGTGACCCCAGACGTTTCAACAACTGTAAATTATATATATTATATATGTAGTTTTTAGCATGTTAATTCTGTACAATCTAATACACAACAATCATAATGGACAGAAAAAAATCGGGGTTAGTTCACCCAAAAATGAAAATTCTGTCATTAATTACTCACCCTCATGTAATTCCTCACCTGTACACCCTTCATTCATCTTTGCAAATTAAGATATTTTTGATGAAATCCAAAAGCTTTTTGACCCTGCATAGACAGCAACGCAACTGACACGTTCAAGGCTCAGAAAAGTAGTAAAGACATCATTAAAATAGTCCTTGCGTCATCATTGGTTCAACCCTACTTTTATGAAGCTACTAGAATACTTTTTGTTTGCAAAGAAAACAAAAGTAACAACTTTATTTAACAATTTCATCTATTCTGTGTCAGTTTTCAACACGCATTCACAAGAGTAAGTTGAACCCAGATGTACTGTGCCTTGTTTACAAGCAGAGGAATGCACATACAATAAGGTTGTTATTTTTGTTTCCTTTGCGCACAAAAAGTATTCTTGTAGCTTTATAACATTACAATTGAACCACTTATGTTACATTTTAACAATGTCCTTACTGTCTTTTTGGGCCTTGAATGTGTCAGTTGTGTTGCTGTCTATGCATGGTCAGAAAGTTCTTGGATTTCATCAGAAGATGAACGAATGTCTCACGGTTTGGAACGACATGAGGGTGAGTAATTAATGACATTATTTTCATTTTGGGGTGAACTATCCTTTTAAGTATTTAATAGACAAACATGCAAGAAGTTGTCTAGAAATTTGTGATTTGATTAGCATTTGAATGTGTTCCAACTTAGTGTTTTTAGAAAGCTCAAGTCAACAAGTTACATATTTAGTTGATTCCATCATGTCAATATGATATGTACATCTGTTGTGACTGTTGGGATTGATTTCAGATCCGAGTCTTTGCCTGTGATCCTCACACACAAGCACACTGAGCTCTGCCACACCTGCAGCTGAACTCGGGGTTTGTCTTTACTGCCCATAAACTGTTCATCTTGTGTTAACCTTGATGTGATGATTCTCTCCCTCGAGATAAACATCACAAAGCCAGTCCACACCAATATGGCATCAAGTCTGTCCCGCTATCAATCTCAGAGAGGGGTTATCTGTGGAAGAGAGCTCAGCTGCCTCATTCTTCTCCATCTGATGCCTACCTCACTGCACTTATAGTCTCCATCACGCACTTAGAGGATAATGAGATTTTTTTTTTGCTTTTGTTTTTTTGCCCAATCCTTCTCAGCTAGAGAGGACCACAGAGAAAGAGAGAGAGGGAGACAAAGGGATTGATGTGCAAGTATTTAGTAGATTATTTAAAGGGATAGACCACACAAAAATGAAAATTCTGTCATTTACTCTCCCTCATGTTGTTCTGTGGAATACTAAAGAATATATTTTAAAGATTGTTGGTGACTAAACGGTTTTACGTTTTCATATTGCACATGGTATAGACACTAATTAGAAGTGTCTTTACAGAGTTTTCTCATACCTAGAGTAATTTAGAGGCATTTGAAGCGTTTGTTTGTTTTGGTTTTGAAGTTAAAGTGAATGTTGAAGTACTTTTTCCTATCCTAATTCATGCAGCGACCGCTATAAGTAATATTATTCCTGCGTCTCCTGTGTAATAAGGCAGTGCAGCAATGCCAACTCATAGAGCGTCTGCCAGTGTACTGAATGGAGTCAGATGAACTAATTATCTCTTCCAGACTTCATGCTTAAGAGCAAAGAAGGCCCTGCTCTCAGACTCCAACAGAGAGGCGATAAACTTCACAATTACACACACAAACACACACAGATTCATCTGTAGGATCATTGGCGCAGAGTTCTTGGATATTAGGGGAATCTTTCTCTCTGTGTGCTCGTAAATAGCTTTCTTCCCTTCCACTCTTTGGCTGATTATCTTCCATCAGTGAGTGCAGGATGGTTGGTTTTGTTGGGTGAGAAAGTCTCTTGCACTCGGGGGAATGGATTCAGAATAAACATGCTAATCAGATTAATTCATTTGACCTTGTAGTCTTTGTCTGCAGGGTTAGAGTTCCCTGCCAAGTCATGTCTATTTTCTAATGCCTCCGTTCCCTCCCCTCTGCTTTCCTCTCTGTCGTTTCTTTTCATCATGATCTGTTAATTATAAGGTCATTGTCTGGTGTATGTTAGTACATTGTGCTCAGCCATTCACAGTGGCCGGCCTGATTCATTCATACGAGGAAACAATGGTGCGGTGCGCGAATAATCAGCTTTCTGCGCTGCTGAGCTTTAATAGGTCAAACGCAGAGGGCGATGGGGACGCACCCAAAGCTTGTTCTGAAGAGTAAATAAAAGACATTTTCATGGGTCTTATTAGCGTATTGGTGTGGATAATGTCACAAAGTTTCAGTGAGAAAGGACAATATATTGGTACCATATCGGTTATTGGTACCGATATTAAACCTTTGAACATAAAAATATGATACCTAAATTATATGTATTTTATTTTAAGTTATTGTAATGTTGTTTTATTTTTTTGTTATTTAATATTTTATTTATTATATTTAATATTTGTATGTAATATTTTAAACTTTTACGTTTTTATTTTAGTCAAATAATAATACTAATAAGTAGTAGTAATAATAATAATAATAATAATAATAATAAGTAATACTATATAAGTAAGAATTTATAATTTAATATTAATCGTTTAATAATTATT
Organism: Garra rufa; assembly: GCF_049309525.1. NCBI lineage: Eukaryota > Metazoa > Chordata > Actinopteri > Cypriniformes > Cyprinidae > Garra > Garra rufa. The sequence goes on from NC_133369.1 coordinate 20,566,047, forward strand.
TATTTTACATTTATATCTATTTGTAAATGTAAAGAAACATTTTAATAAATATTTGTATAATGTAAATATTATTTAACAACAAGAACAGAACAACAACAGTTATTGTATTATGGTTTTTGTTTTTGTTATTTAATATTTTAATTATTTTTAATATCTTAAACTTTTTAGTATTTATTTTAGTCAAATAATAATGATACTAATAATTAGTAATAAGTAATAATAATAATGTATTAATTATTTATTTTTTGTATTTATTTATAATTTAAGAAATTATTTTAATAAATATTTGTATTATGTAAAATGTTAGAAGAGGAGACAACACCAAATACAAGAACAGGAACAACAGTTATTGTAATCTTGTTTTTATTTTAATTATTATATTTAATATTTTAATATTTTAAACTTCTTAGTATTTATAGTGGTTATTTTTCATTTTTTGTATTATTTTTGCCAAATAATATTAATATTAATAATTAGTAATAATATAAGTAATAATAATAGGTAATACTGTATAAGTAATAATTTATAATTTATTAGTAATAATAATAATAACTTACTAATAATTTATTTAATTTTATATCTTTTTATAATTTAAGAAATTATTTTAATAAATATTTGCATTGTGTTAAATATTATTTAACAAAAAGAACAGGAACAACAACATTTATTGTAATATTGTTGTAATTTTTATTTAATAGTTTAATGCAACAACTTTTTAATATTTATTTTAGTCAAATAATAATAACTAATACTACATAAGTAGTAATTTATAATTTAATATTAATCATTTAATAATTATTTATTTAATATCTATTTATAATTTAAAATGTAATTTACTTTTAATTTTACTTTTACTATATAAGAAATTATTTTAAAAACTATTTTTATTGTTAAATATTACTTGACAACAAGAACAACAACAACAGTTATTGTAATATTATTTTCATTTTTAATATTTGATATTTTCATGTAATATCAACCTTTTTATTTTTAGTGTTTACTTTGTGTGTGTGTGTGTGTGTGTGTGTGTGTGTGTGTATATATATATATATACATACGTGTGTGTATGTTCCAGGTCTCTCTTGTAAAAGAGATTTTAATCTCAATGAGTTTTACCTGGTTAAATAAAGGATAAAAAAAAAAAAAAAAAAATATATATATATATAATACTATATAAGTAATTGTAATATATTATTGTAAGTAAATATGAATTATTTAATAATTATTTATTTTATATTTACATCTATTTATAAGTCAAAAAACTATTTTTAGAAATATTTGTATTAGTAATACTATATAAGTAAGAAATTATTTTAAGAAATAGCCTATTTGTATTATGTTAAATATTAATACACACACACACACACACACACACACACACACACATATATATATATATATATATATATATATATATTTTTTTTTTTTTTTTTTTTTTTTTTTTAAATATTATTAACATAATTATCTGTATCAGCCAGAAATGTTATATCTGTATGTCCCTCATTTTTTAGGATGAAATTGGTGCTAGTAATGTAAGTGTGCTGGTTTTGATTTGATGAATGCATGAACTGATATCAACTGTGTTTGTGTATATATTTACACGAAAGTGTCTGCTAAATGCATAAAAATGCAATGTAAAGTGGGTCAAAAATGACTTATCATTCTTGAAGTGCAGCATATCTGCCATGTTTCATAGTGCTTTGCGAAACATTCCTCTCTTGTTATGCTGCATTTTTATCTGAACCCACAGTCCCCCATACCTCATGTTTTTTGCAGCATGATTTTGCTGAACCCGTTCAGTAAAATCTCCTGTGTCTTATGCCTAAAAAGCCTCTCGCACCCACACATAATCGCAAACACACTCTCATACAGTACAATGACAAGCCTCTCCATTATGAAACTATCTCCAGCCAAAGTGTCCAATTATCGGACCTACTCAGCTGAGTCTTCACACATGGAAGGGCACACACTGAGGCCAGCACGGCACAAAATTCTCCCCTTCTCTTTTTTCTCCTTCCTTTCACAACTTGGGTACACAGTGCGAAAAAGGAGTGTAGAGAAAGAGGCAGAGAGCGAAAGAAAGCGAGAGACAGAGGAGAGAATGGGCAAAAATCAAACACCATTTGCATAATGTGGCTTTTGTCCCCATTTTCAGTCTCTTTAACTATCACATCTAATTAGAGCTCCAGACTGCCAGCCAGAGATAGGGCTGTGTGTGTATGTGTGTGTGTGTGTGTGTGTGTGTGTGTGTGTATGTGTGTATGTGTGTGTGTTTGGGTCTGTTTTCATGATTGGGTGAGATAAAGAGGCTTTGCTGAGTCCCAGGCTGGCTCGTTCCTTTCCCAAGAGACTGCTTATGACAAATAAGATTAATGTAGTCCCTCTGTCACCAGACCGCAGTCCTGCAAGTGATAGGTGACTTTTTCAGCTGGTAGCCGAAGTACATGCTGGTCAGTGCACGCTTGAGCTGTTGGCCATTTGGACCTTGATGGAGACCGGCCAAACGACGGGTCAGACATGGGGTCACAGACTGTTACCCGTAGACTGTGCTCTAATTGCGGTAGGGAATACATCCTGATATAGAAATCGACTCTTTGTGAAACCCTGTTCCTGTCGTGTAGCCAAGACACACGTGCCATGGGAAAAGCATCGCGGGGGCACCCTCTGGTCTGTTTGTGTTTTAATGAAATATAATTCTGAACCCATCTGCTTGTCAGAGACGTTGCCAGGTAGGCTATGCTGCTATTTGCAAAAGTGGAAATCTGACAATCAACACGTTTAGGAAAGTTTCACTACATTTTAATGTGCTTTTGCAAATACTGAACGTGTGTTTTGAAATTTAGGCGTTTTTATTGCAGCCATTGCAGGATTTTTCTTATATCCCTTTTTTTTTTTGCCCTGGGTGTTTTTATTTGTGCTGAGGGTTGACAGCTTGACTGAACAGACGGTATTCAGCCGTTCTGTTAGGTGGGGCAACGGCCAATCAGAGAACTTCAGCTGCAAAGTGCTGTGCTTTTAGGCCAAACTGACAGCCTCAATGTTTAGGAGGTTGCCCTTTGTTATTGATATAGGGGTGCGTTACCCTGGAAATCCAGAGGTCTCGCGAGAGCACAATTTGAATTGTCTCTGCAAGACACTCTGGCATCGAGCAATGATGCAGGTTACTGCAATACGTAAGCAATTGTGGGAACCAATCAAATCGGTGTATCTGATGTAGGCGGGCCAGAGGCGAGCTAAGCTGATGATGACAGCACTGCGACGTTCGAATCATATAGTAAACTTTGAAAGATCGCTGTCGCTACAGATGAACAGCAAGTTGTTTGAAAGGGCTTTGGCCGCTACAATGAACGAGTTAGACTTGGCTTTCCATATAAAAGAGGAACAGAAAACCGAAAACTCGAATCGTTCCTTTGCAAGAAGGACGTTTTTGCTGTTTTGCCGACTGGATACGGCAAGAGTTTAATCTATCAGTTCACGAGTTCACGCTTACATATAATTAGCCGGAGAATAGTAGTGCATGTTTGGCGTGCTGTCCGGTGAAGGGCTCCGAGCTCGGGAGTGGCCCGAACCCAGAGTACGTTACCCCCCAATAGGAGTAGCGAGAACTCGGAGTGATGAGATGGGGTGGTGGAGGTTTACTGATAAACCATCGAGTGAATTGAGGTGAGTCAGCTGTATTTAAACCTATGGCGCTGATTGACTTGTGATGTTTACGCTAAGCATCTGACGCGCTTCTCCCGAACTTTGTTAATGAAACATCATTTAGCTCTGCTGGTAGCTAAGCGTGTATTGTTGTGATTGGTCGTGGCGTTATCCAATTGCGTGCAGTTAGAGTTTCGAATGCATGCTTGGTGCCGCCCCTCGAGTTAGGCAGTTTTCATTGCTCGATCCCAGACCCTTAATCTTAATAGATTAGGGTCTGGATTTTTCCAGGCTAGGGGTGCGTGGCAATGCTTGTAACACTTTCTGCTTTAACATCTGTAAGCAGGTTTCTTTTGCACTAATAGGAATACAAAGGATTAGGTCACCCGAAAATGAATATTTGTTGAACATTTACTCACCCTAAGGCAATCTAAGATGTAGATTAACTTGTTTTTTTTTCATTAGAACAGATTTAGAGAAATTTAGCATTACATCACTTGATCACAAATGGATTCTCTGCAGTGAATGAGAGTCCAAACAGCTGATAAAAACATCCTCAAGTAATGTAAGTAATACACAGACTGTATGTTTGTGAAAAAATCCTAACCATAATATACAGTGAAGAAAAAAAATATTTGATCCCCTGCTGATTTTGTACGTTTGCCTGCTGACAAAGAAATGCTCAGTCTATAATTTTAATGGTAGGTTAATAAAACAGAACAACAACAAAAAATCCAGAAAAGTTATAAATTGATTTGCATTTTAATGAGTGAAGTAAGTATTTGATCCCCTATCAATTAGCAAGATTTTTGGCTCCCAGCTGTCTTTTGCACAAGTAACAAGCTGAGATTAGGAGCACTCTCTTAAAGGAAATGCTCTCCACCATGGCCAAGACCAAAGAGCTGTCCAAGAATGTCAGGGACAAGATTGTAGACTAACACAAGGCTGGAATGAGCTACAAGACGGCAAGCAGCTTGGTGAGAAGGCGACAACAGTTGGTGCGATTATTCGCAAATGTAAGAAACACAAAATAGCTGTCAATCTTCCTCGATCTGGGGCTCCATGCAAGATCTCACCTCGTGGAGTTTCAATGATCATGAGAACAGTGAGGAATCAGCCCAGAACTACACGGGAGGATCTTGTCAATGATCTCAAGGCAGCTGGGACCATAGTCACCAAGAAAACAATTGGTAACACACTCCGCCGTGAAGGACTAAAATCCTGCAGGTCCCCCTGCTCAAGAAAGCACATGTACAGGCCCAACGAACATCTGAATGATTCAGAGGATAACTGGGTGAAAGTGTTGTGGTCAGATGAGACCACCTCCTTCCCTTAGCCAGGGCATTGAAAATGAGTCATGGATGGGTATTCCAGCATGACAATGACCCAAAACACATGGTCAAGGCAACAAAAGAGTGGCTCAAGAAAAAGCACATTAAGGTCCTGGAGTGGCCTAGCCAGTCTCCAGACCTTAATAACCTCTAATCCCATAGAAAATCTGTGGCGGGAGCTGAAGGTCCGAGAGGATCTGCAAAGAGAAGTGCGACAAAATTCCTTCTGAGATGTGTGCCAACCCAGTGGCCAACTGCAAGAAACGTCTGACCTCTAGGATTACCAACAAGGGTTTTGCCATGTACTGATTTGCGAAGGGGTTAAATACTTACTTCACTCATTAAAATGCAAATCAATTTAAAACTTTTTTGAAATGCATTTTTGTTGTTATTCTCTCTCTCTCTCACTGTTCAAATAAACCTAGCATTAAAATTATAGACTAATAAATTCTTTGTCAGTGGGCAAACGTACAAAATCAGCAGGGGATCAAATAATTTTTTTCCCTCACTGTAACTTTCTGTCTTGAAAAAATCATCTCATCCGAATCCAACACTATCACTCGACCAATTTGTATGTATTTTACGATGTGGCTGATTTGTACGAATTCATACAATCTCACTCATACGATTTTGTACATTTTCTCTGAGGGGTAGGTTTAGGGGTGTGGTAAGGGGTGGTCATTCGTATACATTCCTATGAATTTGCCACCTCGTGAAATACGTACAATTTCTCACAAAATGTCCGAATTTGCACGAGCCAGGTCCCATGAATTCAAACCAAATAGCCACCAGTCCAAAACAATTCTACACAAATATGTTGGTGGATTTTGATGTGAAAAAGGACAACAAGGAAATATTTTTTAAACTGGGAGAATGTTATTATAGATTATGGACTTGTATTTTGGCCAGAAGCAATGGTATATAGTTCTCCAAATCTGTATGACATCAGTATGGTGTCATACTGCTCAGGTCCCACCCACAACCATCACTGGACTGTCGGTTATTAGCATATTCCCGCTTTCAGCCAGTTGTACGCTGTCCAGCTTGTATAGCTCAAGCAGCTGTAGTGACAACTCCTCATAAGCAATGTAAGTGTTTTGTATTTGGATGTAAAAGTGAACATTAATTTTCTCCCAACATCAGAGCCAATGAGGACGCAGTGGATTAGATTTGTTTTTGATAGTAACACATCACCAAATATACAAAAAACTGTAGAGAGGGGTGGGATGATAACTGTAGCTCATTATCATTTAAAAGAGGCATGCACTGAAATGGTTTGCTGTGAACAGAGCTGTTTTTGACAGGGTAAAAAGGGTGTTGTTTTACACTACCATTGAGGAATTTTAATCAAAGTATGTTGCAGATATTTCACAAAGACTCTAAAGAATCAACCAACTTATGGAAAATGGGCATCTGATGTCCCCTTTAAATGAAACAAAAATTAAATTAAACATGATATTTCTAGTTTTAGCATTTAGCTGAAAGTCCTATTTATCAAATTAAACGAGAATCTGCTGACTGAGATGATGTTAGCTTTGTAATTTAACATCCATTAATGATTACAAATTAAATTAGAACCTAGAAGTGAACTGTTGACTTCTACTTTTTTTTTGTACAACATCTACACTTTTATCTTATAGGGTTGGTGGTCATGTATTATACCTGTTTCTAAGTGGTTAAACTGATGGTGTTCAACTCAACCATTCTCTGGTCTCCCCTATTATTCAGGATACAGAATTCAATAGGAAGTCGATCTCAGGTCAGTTTCTTTTGGCAGCGAGTCCACTATGAGTGATTGGGCTCATCACAGTGACCTGGGAAAACATCTGAAAGCCTTTGGGTGATCCGCAGGGAGATGAATGCAGAGGTGGATTGTTAACGGCGCATGTGCTTTTGTATGTGCGTGTCTGTTTACGTGTCAGAGTAGGCTATAATATCGTCTCTGAGCGAGTGTTAATATCTCTCTCCCTGGGCTCCGTGTCTTACGGTTCAAAAGGATGTAACCTCTGATCACTTCTGACACACCATTGTTTGACTGTCGGCAGAATTAAATGATATCTCTCTCCCCTCTCTTTTCTTCCGCTCTCCGAAACGGAATTCCCAGTCTCTGGTATGTTACTCTTTCACAGAAAGGCTTGTCAAGTATAGAAATGCAATTTCACTGATTCAAGGCAATTACCTTGGAGCCTCTCTCCTCATCAGGATGAAGAAACTACAAAGGCACAGATGGAGGCTGACTCTTGTAAAGGAAAAAGCTTGAGGCAAAGATCCGCAGCAGCCCCACTGACACTTGCGTGGTGATGACTTAAATCGCTCAAGCGCTCGAGACAAAGAGGAGGAGAGAATCCTAATTACCCACCATCACTTGCATCATCCTCAATTTGCTGTGAATGTGGTGGGAGAGAGAGAGAGAGAGAGAGAGAGAGAGAGAGAGAGAGAGAGTTTGGAGTACATATTACATAGTGTGTGAATTGCGGTGCCACCCACTAACTTTAGTAGAAACTTGAGTGTTTGTTTCCCTGCTTTGCCAGTGTAGTATGTTTTACAGAAGTCACGAGGAAGGAGAGGGCAAGGTATGTTTTACTCCTAGACCAGCATTTCTGGCCTGTTGAGGAATGCACTCAGCAATATTTAGTGTTATTATTGCGACAGCATGCTGAAGGATAATATCCAGCAGTCCCCTTCATTTGTGCACTGAGACCTCAGTTGTTGCAGTTTGAGTTTAAAGCATCGTCTGCAAGACATATGCATGATATTTTGGTACAATAACTGTTATTGGCTCCTATTAGACTTTAAGTTATCAGTATTTTGCAGAAGATTAAATTGTGCATGTTTAATACCCCTCATTTTATTTTTAGATTGCCTTTGCCACCACCAACTAATGGCCACTTAAAGTTAATTATCAAAAACATTGTTTAATAATCTTTAGCACATTTTTACTTTATTTGGAATATGAAATTATACATTTTAAATTTCAATGAAATAGTAAAATATTTGAATAAATATTTAAAATATAAAATAAAATACAAAATAAAAGGTTTTAACTGTAATTTTATTTTTATTTTATGTGTTTAGCTTTTACTTTTAGACAAAATTTGAATTTTTATATTGGTTAAACATTTAAAATATATATGTTTTAATAAATATCATAAGATATAATAAAATCATGTTTGGTTGAGTGGTTGTTTACTTTGCATTTACTGTGATTTTATTTATTGTTTATATTTAGTGTTTTGCTTTTACCTTTAGACAAAATAGTATATAATTTTTTTTTAGGTAAATATTTAAAATATAAATGTTTTAATAAACGTCATAAGATATAATAAAATCATGTTTCGTTCAGTAGTTGTTTTCTTTGCATTTTACTGTGATTTTATTTTTTTAGTGTTTTGTTTTTACTTTTAGACAAAATAGTATATAATTTTTATTAGGTAAATATTTAAAATATAAATGTTTTAATACACGTCATAAGATATAATAAAATCATGTTTCGTTCAGTAGTTGTTTTCTTTGCATTTTACTGTGATTTTATTTTTTATTAATTTTTTTGTGTTTTGTTTTTACTTTTAGACAAAATTGTAGAATTTTCTTTATTAGGTAAATATTTAAAATATAAATGTTTTAATAAACATCATGAGATATAATAAAATCATGTTTGTTCAGTAGTTGTTTACTTTACATTTTACTGTGATTTTATTTTTTATAATTTTTTTTGTGTTTTGTTTTTACTTTTAGACAAAATAGTATATAATTTTTTATTAGGTAAATATTTAAAATATAAATGTTTTAATAAACGTCATAAGATATAATAAAATCATGTTTTGTTCAGTAGTTGTTTACTTTGCATTTTACTGTGATTTTATTTTTAAGTGTTTTGTTTTTACTTTTAGACAAAATAGTTTAGAATTTTTTTATCGGTTAAATATTTAAAATATATATATGTTTTAATAAACGTCATAAGATATAATAAAATCATGTTTCATTCAGTAGTTGTTTACTTTGCATTTACTTTGATTTAAATTTTTTATTTATATATATATATATATATATATATATATATATATATATATATATATATATATATATAATTTAAAAAATACATCATTTTTAAATACATACATTTTTTTAAAATAAATATTGTAAGATATAATAAATGTTTAATAAATATTGATTTATTATATTTTCAATATTAAACTCTTTATTTATTTAAAAATCAATATTTTATTGGTTATCAGCCATTATTAATACTATAATTAGTATCTCCCAGAACTTCAGTACTAGTGTCAGTATTGTGTACAAGGCCTAGTCTCATTCTCATTTTTGCTATGATGCTTTTTACATTGTAGCTGTTTGTTATGAAACATAATCGTGTATACATAACAGCTTTGTATTCAGTGTTTTTAATGTCTGAATACTTTGTTAATTCAGTTCAGTGTATTTAAGATTACCTAACCAGCTATAATCAGGATATCTAGTAAGATTTGACCTGAAAGCCCACGAGAAATCTTTTGAAACTCTAGGTACGAATCAAAATGGTCCAGTTTACTGCCAAACTGACAGAACTGCTCTGATCGGCACATTTTTGCAGAGTGAGCTAACTGCTTTCAGACCATTTACCAAATTTGTTGATCAATTCAACACCGCAGCCTCTTCTCCTAAACTCTTTGCTGCTCTCCCTTCCAATGATTTTGAGTTCCCCTTGCCCCCCACCCTCCCTGACTTGTTCCCACTAGGCTCCATCTGCTCATGGAGGGGGCCGCAGCAGCTGCAAAGCCTGAATCTCGCTCCTCTGTGCTTGCCTGCCTGCCACTGCACGCGAGCACCAGCTGTAAACTAGCCTACGCAGCCTATAGCACTGCTGCTAAAAATCACTGAGAGATTAGGCAGGTGATTAGTTAGTGATAGCACAGAGTAGATGGGATTTTAGGTAATACTGCTTAAACGATATAGAAAACAGGCATGTTTTGGGAGTACTTTATTTCTGAAAAGCTTACTTTATAGTCTCAGAAAACCGCTAACCAATAAGTTTTAGGATCATAACATAATATTGGCCTCTGGCCTCTGGACTTATCTTTTTGTCGTTTTGCCAAAAGAACAATATGCAGTGTAAAAAACTGCTTTGTTTTCATTTATTAAACTTAGAGTATACATACACAGTTTCTGTCATTTGTACTTGTGGTTATGGGTTTTTGAGTTATGAAAGTCATAAAATTCAAAGTGGAATAAAAGTCTAATGTACTTGGCACTACTTTGTTTTAAGTCAAGTGGGAAAAACAATCCCTTTTGAATCTAGTAAATTACAGCTAATGTTGCTAACTTAAAGGAACATATTAAGGGAAATATTTCAGTGGTAATGTGTATTATGCAAAGGGGTGTCAACCCCACCGAAAAGGCTTTTATGGAGTTTGTGGATGTGTTTTTTGAAAGCTTCGGAGCAGTGGGGATGTTAACAATAGCTAACTGTCATACTGTTATCGTCATATTAAGAAAGAAAGAATGAGAGCTATGAAGTGTTTTCCTTCTTTTAGAAACTTGTTAGATTCCGACTATTATATTTGCTTTACTTTAGTCACAAAATGTGCCAGTTTCTTAAACCTAACCCCAAACAAATCACAGAGAGATTGAAGGTGATGTTGGTTAAAGAACATAAACAAGTGCATGTTTAAGCACAGATTATGTCTGAAAAGGTATAACAGCACGTCAACAGATCATCTGTATTCAACAATAATCATCTCTCAGTGCTTAATGTCTGCTTCTGGCCTTGGTGTTATTTATTTTTGTGCATTTTTTTTTTAACAGTAAGGATGTCTTTTCTGTGGCACAATAACATATAGGTAACACTTTACAATAAGTTTCATTAGTTAACATTAGTTAACTACATTAGTTAACATGAACTAAGAAAGAAAAATATTTCTATTAATCTTGGTTGATGTTAATTTCAACATTTATGTATGCATTATTAATATTACAAATTGTGCTTGTTAATAATAGTTAGGCTATTGCACTGTGAACTAACATGAACAAAAACTGTATTTTTATTACTTAACATTAACAAAGATTAATAAATAGTGTAATAAATGTATTGTTCATTGTTCGTTCATGTCAGTTCATACATATTTAAATAAATATATTGCTACTAATATTGCTAGAAAATATGAATATATATAGAGGACGATTTCTGTATTGATATTTGTGATGTACTGTATCTTAAGGGTTTTATGGGATGTCTATGGATGCCCAATCTATTTTGTGCAAGCTTTCAGAGTAGAGGTGCTGAAATCGACCAGTGGAAGAGAGGAACAGACCAAGTTTGAGGTGTTACTGCTTTTTTATATACTTGTTGTTAGTGAAAGCCTGTAAAATGTTTTTATTCTTACAAAACGCTAAATGCATCCAAACAAAAAACATATACGATTTGCCTTGATTTATAAACAGTGCATTTAGGATGAGACCAATTAAATTGTAGTAAATAGACTTTTCACAACAATAAATTCTTATTCCGCAGAAACATGGCGGGCGCCGTGAACGTCGAAAAAAATGCGACTGAGAGACGAATAACAGCATCAATAAATCATTCTCGTCCAATGTTGTTCCCGGGAGATTTCTGATGGATGAAATTAAGCACTTCCATCTCCATCTCCCACCTGATCGCGCACGTATAAATCCCAGCAGCTGATCAGCAGAGCTCAGACATCAAACCGACCTCGCGCGAGCAGAAGACGGCAGCGGACACCTTTCTCTCTCTCTCTTCTCCCGCTTTAACATTAACAACAGCTCCTCCGGAAACGTGCTCGCATTTAAAGCTGCCCATTTTTGGAGCGCATCCATTTGGGTCTGACACGCGGGCTCCTGGAGGCGGATCTGCTGCTGCTGCTTGTGCCGCTGTCGCGCTCGCTGTCCAGTGCTGAAGTTGCATTTCGACTGTGCGAAACGGCTGGAGCATCCGCGTCTGTCTTTCCCCCCGCTCAGGTGTTTGACTTTCAGCCCTGCAGGACCAACTCTTCTATTGTGCGGTGGATAAAGCGAGGATAACGTGCTGGAAGAGGCTTTCCGCTCTGCGCTCTAAACATGCCAAGGTCTTTTTTGGTGAAAAAGGTGAAGCTAGATGATTTCTCATCCACTGAACTTGAGAGCGCGTACGGCAGGTCCAGGACCGATCTTAGCTTTCGGATACACGACAAAGGTAAATGCAAAGGAATGTTTATTCCCTTTTTCTGATCATTTAGCACTCTTTAGCTTGATACAAGCAGAGTTTTAGATGAAACCACAAGCAAGCACATCGGAAATTGCTCAGCGTGGTTTTGCGGTTCATTTATGAATTAAACTCTGCAGGATGGAAAGTAGACATCCAGTAGCGGGATTAAGCACTTCTGTGGCTTCGCTTGTGATTTATGTGAAGGCATAATGGGAATGCAAACACAATTAGTGGGATTCCATCAGCGAAAAGGCTTAGCATTTGCGTGCATGCCATATGAATATCTGCCGCTGGTAACAACGCTGAACTTCTCAGCAACTTGGAGCCACTTCTAGATGAGCTTAGGCGTTTGTTTATTCTGCAAATCAAAGAAACGCTTAGGGCAGCTGCACACAGCGCACTGTGCTTATGGTGGTGCCTTTAGAAGGGGGGTAATTAATCTCCCAGTGTGAAAAAGTGCTATCTGTGCTCATACTGTACTGTAAGTCCACGGTAAATGTGGCATCCTTCACAGCTCCCCAGCTTTGTCCTGAAATAACTCTGGAATAATGTGAAGTCAAGCTGACACCTATTCTGTTTGAAATTTCCTGTAGTGAGTGGTCATTAAGTCTAATTATATTCAAAGAGAAATGCTGAATTTGTTAAACACATAATGAATCTCAAAGAGCACTGGCACAATCTGGTCGCCGGTCGCCTTTGCCAAGGTGGAGATAAATTGAGCGGAAAAGTGGCCGTTGCGTCGTCGAAGCCCATTGTCCTCACCCGATTCCCTTGTGAATATGAATAATTGAATAAAAGATCTTGTTCTCTCCACGCTAGGCTACATCAGTGACTACATCACCCCGGCCGTTTACGATGGAGAAAGTGACGGCGGCACTAAAGTACCTTCCCCAGGACCGATTTATGACGGCAACCACAGTGACTACGGGGCCCCTGACTCGGACCAGCCCGACAGCCCGCAGTCCGAGATCACGTCCGGGTACATCAACGGCGACACCGCGGTGAGCGAAGGTTACACGGTGGACGCGTTCTTCATCACGGACGGCAGGTCCCGTCGAAAAGTGATCGGAGGCTCGCGGACCCTCCAGCGGCACACGTGCAACGAATGTGGCAAAACCTACGCAACATCTTCCAACCTGAGCAGGCACAAACAGACGCACCGGAGCCTGGACAGCAAGATGGCCAAAAAGTGCCAGACATGTGGGAAAGTCTATGTGTCCATGCCAGCCCTGGCCATGCACCTGCTTACCCATGACCTCAAGCACAAATGTGACATATGTGGGAAAGCGTTCAGCAGACCTTGGCTACTGCAAGGCCACATGCGCTCGCACACGGGCGAGAAGCCCTTTGGATGTGCACACTGTGGAAAAGCGTTCGCCGACCGCTCCAACCTGCGGGCGCACATGCAGACCCACTCAGCGTTCAAGCATTTCAAATGCAAGCGATGCAACAAAACTTTCGCGCTCAAGTCCTACCTGAACAAGCACTACGAGTCGGCGTGCTTTAAAGGCGCGTTCTCGCCGCTCGCGTCCGTCGAGGCGTGACTTCCGGTCTGTAAGCGCTCACTTCCCCGTCACGTGTTAGGATGATTACGCTATCTTACCCAGTTATGTCTCACAATCAGAATGAAACCCAGTAATAGCACAATTTTATCTATTATTTTTCTCTCTCGCAAAGTTGACCTTAAAGGAATATGGAACCTTCGCATGCACTTCAGCACCCATGTCCTCAAATGACGTTCAGACAGTTCACCTCGGCGCTGCACGGCACTTGACTATGACTTGCGTCGAATGAAGGTTTGAGTGACACCGTGTTCCTCATTAAAATAAAACTCTTTTGTATTGTCAGTGGATATTATCATACTGCTGCAAGTGGCCCAAACGTATTCGCAATCGAGGTAAACCGGTATTATTTATTTATTGATTGATTTTTTTTATAGATTTATTTTTTGTTCGTCTGTTTACTTCATCTAGGATGTATGATTGTCTATGATGCACTGAAAGTGTGATTTTCATGTATTTATTTATTTATTTATTTGAATGATTATTTTGGCCTTTTTCTTTCTCAATAACGTTGCCTTTTGGGTTATGCCAGTCTTATTAACATGCCAAAGCATTTAGATCCATGGTAATAATTTAATTTTTTTTTATTATTTTTTTTTATTATTTTTTGTATACCTACGTAATGCATGCAAAAAGAAAAGAAATCTATGCCAATACCACAAAGCTTATAATTTTGCCAAAATGTAGAGATAGTATCAGGGGGCAATATTTCTAGGGGTTCTCATAAGAATATAAAAAGCAATAATTATAATGCATGGTATTTTTGAAAGTAATAAAGTATTACCTATAGCAGTTTTTTCTAAATCAGGTACGTTTTGATCCAATACTCTTAATAAACATTTAAAAGTACCACATCAGGGAAAATGCCAATGTAGAGTTTAGTGAGACTAAATCCATAAGTCTAAACCATCTTTCTTTGCTCTCTGCTTATGCACTGCCTGCCTCGAGTTTAAGCGTAGATTTAGGAAGTAGGCCCAAAGTGCTGTAACTCCACTCTAAGCAATTCAGAACCATTCTCTAGAAGCGTGGAACATGTAATGGCTTTTCTGAGGTTAACTCAAAGGGACACGCAAGGACAAGAAAAGGACTGGAGCGATAGGAAGGTGTACCATCTGCATAGCTGTTCCAGAATGCACTCGCGCTGCATTTCCGGCTCAGCTCAGATCAGACACTTTATTTTCTCCAGTTTGGGTGTCCCTGAGGTTGAAAGCACTTCATTGTAGAAATCCTTAAAGAGTAGCACAAAAACCCTAGATTCAGGTAGATGTTACCTAGCTCAATCTTCCTTTTTTTATACCTCCAACGAGGAATAACAACTCAGTTTGTGAGATGATCTTCATGTAGATACTCATTTGAAGAGGAAAAACCTTTTTACTGTAGATGAATCCACTAATCCTGTTCAAGAAACAAACAACAACAAAAAAAATGTCCTGCGACTTTTTGAGCCAATGTTCAAATGATGTAAGCACAAGACACAAGGCATTTTAAGCACTTCATAATAAAGGCAAAGTAAACAAACCGAGTCTATTGCTCATTTGTCCCTGATTATTGCCGTTCCTCTGTGAAATTAGTCTATTAAAGAGGCCAATTAATCTTGGTGAATGAAAATCAATGCACACGCACTGACGAAGCAACGCAGGCCAAGAGATGGGACGGGCTAAAACCTGCTATGGTTATTTACGGTTCAATATATCCACTCTGGCAGTAGCAATTGGTTGTTTTTAATGTAGCACCAAAAGCTGATATAATGGAAATAATGGAGTGGCGATAATGGAAGTCCAGAGGGAACAATTTCCACAGGTGCTGGGTTTCCTTCAGGGGGACATTCTCGCCACACAATCTTTGTCGGATAAGAAAAACGTGCACTTTTGTTACCTCAGATCAACAGGTTTCATGCTGAAGCTGCTTTTCCATCCTTACTTCAGCATACGCATTATTAGCTGTTTGTTTTACCGCTTAAACTGAGTTGAGTTTGGCCGACTGTGGATGCAAGATAAACAGCCTGTGCGTTAGGATGCAATCCACAAACACACACCACGAAGTGCGGCTTTTACTGCAGTTCCATCTGTATCTGCTCAGTTCTCATTCAGCGAGAAGCACCAAACTCTCCCGCTCAGGTTAATCTAGCTTGTGCAAACGAGGCCACCAGTGTCATCAATTTGCTGGGAATCATTATCCGAGCATTCTGAGCGTCTGCGCTCCGGTCTCCGGAGCTCTGGGTAATTGTGCTAGCAGGATGGGATCAGCAGGAGCCATTATTTAACCGGAGACAGCTGTGCGAGGGGCCGCACACGTTGATCTGTTTGCTGTTTCGTCCCTGTCTCTCTGCTTTAGGATCACAGCATCCCTTGAGTGATTCCTGCGTCTTCTGTACTCTCCGTGTTCTCCATGGTCCTTGGCTCTCTGACAAACCCCATAACGCTCTCTCAAGTCAAGCAGGTGTACTTTTACAACACAGCCCGAGCTTGATCGTAGAATAAACATTTTCAAAAGTGATTATTGGATTGGGTTTAGTCAAAGAAACTGCTTATTAGTGACATTGCTGTTTTCGTTCTGGAAAGCCAGAATCAATATCCACGAGGTTACAATCAGCAATGGCTGAAATTGTGCCTGTGTCAACTGATGGATTAGATCAGAAGCTATTAAAGCAAGCCTTGTACTCAAAAACACATAGACGGGTCAGAGAACAGTACTCATTAAGAGTTTGTTGATGTACTACTACTAATAGCTGGCTGGTTCCTATACATGCCAACACTCTCATAAGAAAACATTTATCTTGCACCAGCAAAACGCTGTAGTGTATTTTAAGTTTTAAATGTTCAAACTGTTTATTCTGCAGTAAAAAGGTCTAAAGGTGCATTATAATCCTTGTTCTTCTCCTCTACTGTTGCACTTAAATCTTTAAATATTCAAAACATGCTGTCTCAACAAACATTATGACTTGTTTAATGATGTAAATTGCTGTTGGCTTTTGTGTGTCTTATAATGATCTGTGACAACCAAGTTTGAATCTTTTTTAGAATGAGATTTTAGAGCTTTACATTTTTTCTACCCCATGTATATTTTGATTTAAACCAATTCTGCATGTCCAAGCTGCTTGGTTTGAAAGTGACTGTGAGCTGTACTTTATACAATTGAAAGTGGACGTTTTGCCCTTGAAATGTCCCTGATGTGAGCCAGACTTACTTTACTCAATTATTAATTGTAGTGAAAATGACCTCAGAGGATTGCAGGCTAAATTTTATGCAGGTTATAACAGGTTGCAGTGTTTCAGGTTCAGGTCTTTCATAAATGCTTTGTTAAAGGATTAGTTCACTTCCAGGATAAAAACTTGCTGATAATTTACTCACCACCATGTCATCCAAGATGTTCATGTCTTTCTTTCATCAGTCGAAAAGAAGGTTTTTGAGAAAAACATTCTAGCATTTCTCTCCATATAGTGGACTTCAATGGGAGGCAACAGGTTGAAAGTCCAAATTGCAGTTTCAATGCAGCTTCAAAGAGCTCTACACGATCCCAGCTGAGCAATATAAAAATGATGAGGAATAATGTGCGTCTAAGACTTCACGTATTACGTAATCAGGTTGAAAAGGTCACGCGCAGTTAGTTCTTTGTCTGTGTACTCAGGTTCAAAAATATAGGGTACGGCGAAAAACAATAAATTTTCTTCTCCAACTTCAAAATCTTCCGACATTGTAGTTTTAAAACATGTTTGCTTTGTAAACACTTGGTTGGTACTTCTTCCTAGATTACACATGACTTTTCCCAAGTGACTACATAATGCGTGAATTTGAGCTAGTGCAAGATGAGCATTTGTGGTTAAGAAGTATAAAAGTTAGATTTTTTTTTTTTTAGAAAATGACTGATTGTTTAGCTAGACAAGACCCTGGAATCATGTAGAGCCTTTTAAAACTGCATCGAAACTGCAATTTGGACCTTCAAATTGCTGATTGAAGTCCACTATATGTTGAAAAATCCTGGAATGCATTCCTCAAAAACTTCAATTTCTTTTTGACTGAAGAAAGAAAGACATGAACATCTTGGATGACGTAGGGGTGAGTAAATTATCAGGATTTTTTATTCTGGAAGTGAACCAATCCTTTTAAAATACGGATGTTTTACTCGAGATGCCTTCAAAGGAGTTGGAAAAGATGAACTTAACTACTGTCTGTCGCATATGCAGATTGATATCTACATTTTTTCTTCTTCTCACTAACATTGAAATGTTAAATTGGAATAAAACGCCAGCAATAAAAGGAACGTGCTATGTTAGCTGATTATCTTAAATGTCCACAGATATCTCCGACAGTTCAGACAGCTGTTAAAATTGTGTCCAGCAGCAGATGCAGAGACCTGTTTTCCTTTCTGTTCATGTATTTGTTACTTTGTATTCTGCAGTCGAGTGTTTTTCTTAGTGGAAGCCTTAAGATAATATACTGGGTTGATTATGAAATAATTTCAACTCGCATCAATATTTCATCCAGGAACTTACTTATTTGGAGAGTAGCAGTGTAATAAGTGAGATAATGTTTAGTCAGATGATTATTATCAGTAAATAAACCCTGAAGTCGAGCAATATTTCTTACACGTTGTGCAGTAGTTTACTACCTTTCTGGCCCTTGAACGTGTCAGTTGCGTTGCTAACTATGCAGGGTCAGAAAGCTGTTGGATTTCATCAAACATATCTTAATTTGTGTTCCAAAGATGAACGAAGGTTTTGAACAACATGAGTAATTAATGACAGAATTTTCATTTATGGATTAACTAAGCCTTTTAGGGCTCAAAAATAGCTGGATAGTAGTACAATTTCAAACAATCAACAATCAAAAACATTGGTATTTGAAACCTCATGACAGTATCCCAAATTTGCAGAGATGTTCATGTTTTTAAGTAGAGAATTTTATATTTCACGGATGCAGAGCAAAAGTCCATGCAATGATGTTTCCCCTATAATACAGTCCAGTACCTGCAGAAATGCCTGTTCCTTTAAGGCAAGGTACTATAGATGACATATGTATCCCCTCCACAGTATATAGATTCCTAGTACCTCAGCTGTCTGTCACGTCCTCTTTTATTCAGATATGTTTCCTAGTCCAGTGGTTTCTTTTCAGTTTTTATCAAAACAGCTTGTGTTTTTTATTCATTTTAATACATACTAATGCATATGTGTGCTTTCTTTTCAAACAGCGCAACCGTGACACCTGTAACATAAAGCATGCTGTTCCCACTGATGCTCTCATCATATAGCGAGGGTTTGCTTCCCAGGCGTTGTGTAGATGTCCATACTGGTGTAGGTGGAGGTCTTGAAAAGCAATGTCTGCAGGCAACTTTGCTCAGACACACTTCAGTAGCTACAAGTAGCAGCCGGGCGCAGAGAGAGAGAGAGAAAGAGAGAGAGAGAGGTTTTTTATAGCTGTTGCGCAGCCACTTGAGAGAGTGTTACCTCTGATGAGAATAGACATTGTGAAAGACATCG
Source organism: Garra rufa (assembly GCF_049309525.1). Classification (NCBI taxonomy): domain Eukaryota; kingdom Metazoa; phylum Chordata; class Actinopteri; order Cypriniformes; family Cyprinidae; genus Garra; species Garra rufa. The sequence continues at coordinate 20,585,253 of NC_133369.1, forward strand.
TCTTTATGCTCTGTGTTTGCATGTAGTGCTTAAAATGTATTTAAATGTATCAAATATTTACAAATATATTCATGTTTCATTTTCAGATATTTGAACCAATATTTAAACATTTATTAAATTGATTAATTTTCAAGTGGTTGTAAAAATCGCATGCCTCAGGCTTAAACAGCTGAAATTCACATTAGCATGGGGTTAAACGTTTAACCTTTAGGTTTTGTAGTAGTTAACCCTGATTTCCTCCCCGAAGAGGTTGTTAAACGCAGATAGTGTCGATGTTAGAAATATTTAACTAGGCTTATTTACATAGAAGCATGGGACTTATCTGGCAGACAGTGAACAATTCAAATAATTCATGAGGCCTTTCAGTCATTCATAATGAGGTCTGTGTATCTATGAGATGTCTATTTTGAGAGAGGTAAGAGTTCTTGTTGCATGCTCTTGCTCTGTTGCACGGCAAATATTCCCAGGCAGAGAATAGTGCTTTCAGGACTCTAGGAGGAGGAAGGGTGGGATGGAGAGAGAAACGGTGGGAGGGATGGAGAAAGAAAGAGAGAGAGAGAGAGAGAGAGAACGAGGGAGGAGGGAGGGAAGTTGACCCAGTTTGGATGACATGCAGCTGAGAAAGCGTGTTCTAGCCTGAACAGTCAGTACATTTTTAATGGCTCCTTTTGAATATCTGTATGAGAGGGACGGTTCAGTTCCTTAATTGTGCCCGACCAAGGCTTCTGCCCATTAGTGTGTATAGGCCAAGTGCTTGTGTGCAATCGTTGTCTAATGTTAGGCTTGAAGGAGCATTTCTGAAGAGCCATAATGTTCTGATTATTGCAGCTTTGTGTCTGTTCTTGTCCTCGCTGCCTGTTGCAGTAATGTAAGCTGGTAACATAAACACTTCAAAGTGAAGTTTTAAGTCATTTATAACTATCATTTTAACTATTCCAAATAGATACACTGTGTTTGAGTATTGAGCTGGAGCACATATAGCGTACCGCAACGTCTCAGTGATGAACTTGTGCACGAGCAGGCCGGGAGCATGCTTTTGTTTCGACCTTTTATTTAAGGTGGCTGAGGAATTAACACATCATGCATATTCAGCAGGCAAGAAGGCGGAGCAATGCCCCACAACAGCCTTTGATGTGCGTGAGTCAGTGGTTGCGAGAGGCAGAGATGCTGCATTAGTGAGGCTTTAGAATGACTAAGACCTATTTATTCTCCTCCGCTACAAGAACGTGCGGCTCCTCTTTCTGCAGGTCCATTTTTACACTGACTCTCGCCGATTTAAATAGAGCACATTCCAGCGTATGGGACTGAGAGCGTTGTAAAGTGCTGTGACTGCGTCCACTCGGGTTATTCCTGCAGGTTTGAGGGCTTGAAAATACATGTTTAGACAGTGTTAGACTAGAATTGTATTCATTCGAAATTCAAATGAATGTGATTAAAATAAAATGACCTGAACACTTGTTGAATTTAGTCAGCGGATGAATGTAAACTGAGTTAAACCAACTGAGAAAATCCAAATTAGGAGGCTTTTGCTTTGGAGCTTTTGCTGTGCATCCTGGTTCGTTTGATATCAGGGTTTGGTTTGTTTGGATATTGTGAATTCTGTTGAATGGTCTAAACTGGGAATGCACCAAAATTAAAATTCTTGGCCGAAGCCGAACAAAATTACACACTGGGCCAAAGGCTGATTACCAAACACAGTTTTCCCCCATGTATTTTGCCAATTTTTTTTCACCATTGCATAAATTAAATAGCCAATATTTGATTTTTACAGTTTTATCTTGCTTTTCAAAGAAAAACATCTATTACAAATCAACAATTTAAAAATATTTATTAAACACTGAACATTTTAAACATTCTAGTAGACATTATAGCCTACCAACAAAGCACAACTTAACTTAAAATTCATAAGTTAGTAAAATAATATTCTTTGGCCATTTTTAAGACCCCCTTCTTGAATCAGGCATGTGTTTTTACAACAATTTTACAGCAGGAAAATTACAATACTAACATTTATGAATGTTGACTTTTACAAAATCAGTACTACTTTTTGCTGACAGCAGCAGATTTATGAATGATTCTTATCATGCAGATTTTCCTTGCGCTTTGGACTTTGAACCCTGGCTAACGAGCTTGTGCAGCGCTGTCAGAATAAATACAATTTCTCTTCTCATGGAAGACATGCAATGCGATACTAAACAGTCGTGTGCTGTCGGTGCAGTTATAAATGCTTCCACACTGTCGACATGTTTGCTGCATTAGTGCACGCCTCTATTTGATCATGTCACGTCATTCATTTCTGTATAATTTATTTGGCCTTTTCACTTAATCTGCAATGATAATTAATTATTAATTATCAATTATCATTAATATTTCAGTTGCCGAACATTCGGTGCATCCCTAGTCTAAAATGATAATTAACTGGTTGATTTAAAGGGATATTTTACCCAAAAATTCTGTCATTACTCACCCTCGTTTCTAAACCTGTTAGACCTTCGTTCATCTTCGGAACACAAATTAAGATTTTTTAATGAAATCCGAGAGCTTTCTAACCCTGCATAGACAAAAACTCAACTGACATGTTCAAGGCCCAGAAAGGTAGTAGGGACATTGATAAAAAAAAAAGTCTATATATATTTTCCAGCAATAGGACCCTTGCTGTCTATGCTCTCGGATTTCATCAGAAATATCTTTATTTGTGTTCCGAAGATAGATGAAGCTCTTATGTGTTTGGAACGACATAAGGGTGAGTAATTAATGTCAGAGTTTTTATTTTTGGGTGAACTATCCCTTTAATTAAAATAATTATTATTTAGTTTAATTTTCGAATGGACAAAAACAACTGGTAGTAAAAACAAAACACCTTAACTTAAACAACTGAAATTCACATTAGCATGAGGTTACATGTTTAACCTTTTGGGTATTGTTGTTAAGCCTTAGATTCTGCTTGAAAATACATTTTCGGGCACATTTCAATTTAAAGTACAAGTAATTAAAAATGAAAACTGAGGGATTAATTCACTTCCAGAATAAAAATTTCCTGATAATATACTCACCCCCATGTCATCCAAGATGTTCAAATCTTTTCTTTTTCAGTCGAAAAGACATTCCAGGATTTTTCTCCATATAGTGGACTTCAATGAGAGATTGAAGGTCCAAACTGCTGTTTGTGTGCAGCTTCAAATGGCTCTACATGATCCTAGGTGAGGAATAAGGGTCTTATCTAGTGAAACGATCAGTTATTTTCTAAAAAAATGTAAAAATTCCTTCATATACTTTTTAACCACAAATGCTCATTTTGCACTAGCTCGACTTATGTAATCACGTTGGAGGTCACGAGTGACGTAGGTTGAAGTACTAGCCCAGTGTTTACAAAGTGAACGTGCTAAGAAAGTCAAACACTTTTTATAAAAAAGGTAAAATGACGATTTTGAAGCTTCACGATTTTGAAGCTGGAGGAGAAAATTAGTTTTTTGCCCTACCCTATATTTTTGAACCGAAGTACACAGACGAAGTAAGACAAGTTTAAAAACTAAATAAGTTTTAGAAAATGAATGACTGATTGTTTCGATAGAAAAGAACATTATTCCTCGGCTGGGATCGTGTAGAGCCCTTTGAAGCTGCATTAAAAGTACAATTTGAACATTTAACCCGCTGGCTTCTATTGAAGTCCACTATATGGAGAAAAAATCCTGGAATGTTTTCCTCAAAAACCTTTTCGACTGAAGAAAGGAAGACATTAAATTATCGTGAAATTTTTGTTCTGGAAGTGAACTTATCCTTTAAAGCAACTGAAACATACAGTAACACTTGTTTAATTCAGTCAAAAAATGAATGCAAACTGAAGTTAACTGAGAAAATCCTACTTAGGGCCCGTTTTACTAATAGCTTGACTAAAACGTCTTTTGGCGATAAATTATTACTGTCAGGATTTACTAAAGACACGCCGTGAAGTATTAGAGCTCAAAAGGCATGGACAGTTATTTTTGTTCCTGACCTTATTGAATATACATTTGTAGGAGTTTCCCTTTTTAGACGCAAAATTGATGGGAGGAGAGTTTTAAAATGAATCACACAACACGATTTACTAACATTTGTGCTTGTCAAATTTCCGGTATTGGTGGCATTGTCTTAAAGCAGGCACGAATTTACATTGCTTTTGGTAGATTGCGCTGGTCATTATGGAAATCATCTGGCTGCATCTGTGTTCTTTAATGTGCACATTGTTAGTAAATCACACTCAAATGCCCTGTTTAGTAAATCTACCCCTTAAACTGGTAACTGTGTTTTGGAACATGACAGCTGGTTTCAGCCTGCTCTAAACTGGTCATTAGCTGGTCCAAGTTTGTCATTAGATGGTTAAACATATTCTAAAACAGCTTGATCACCTTAAGGTAGTACCGTATGGCAAGATGGTAGCTGGTTTGTTTGCCGGTCTACCACGTGGCATCAGCTTGAACGAACTAGAAACCAGGTTAAGGATTTTCTAGCGGCATTTCTTAACTTGATCAAGCAGATTCATCAGGTAAGTTTTGCTGGATACAACTAGCTAAACCTTCCTATAAACATCCCCAGGTGTTTAAATGCTATTTGAGCACTTCTCCATGGCTTTCCTTTATCATTCCCATTATGAGATGCAGGCTATCTCACATATTGCCTTTGAGTGAAAGGATCAAGATTTGGCTGTTGACAGAAATTTGACTAAATCCACATGTTAGTGGTAGCCAGAGGCTGTTTTGAGACACTTGGTGTGTGAGTATAAACTTACAGTGTGTGTCCTTTGAGAGATAAAGCTTGTGTCTTTGTGTGTGTGTGTGTGTGTATATGAGAGAGAGAGCGAGCGTGCACCGGGCATTTGAATGCAACAGTCAATGGGATTTGGACGCTCTGGTGTCTCCACGCCTGTGGCTCTATTGTTTGGCTCTTCGATCTCCCATCTCTAACTCTTTATCTGGCTCTTTTTCTTCCTCGCTTCTCTCATTCTCTCTACCTCTCATTTTCTCCTTTTCTCCCATTTAAAGGAACAGTACAGTCCAAAATGTTTCAAGTCATTCCAAACCTGTATTCTTATACATTTGATATTAATTGCATCTGAAATGCCTAAAAAAGGACATAAAAGCACATTTTATTGCATAGTCTTTATGATTTATATGATATATTTGAAGTGTTTTGAAGCCATACAGAAGTTTTGTGTGAGGAAATTTGAATTTTAGTTGCTATTCACAGATAATCATCACCACAGAAATGCTGAAATCAAAAAGAAAATTCATATGGGCAACAAAAAATGTCTCATGGACTATTTTAACACTGTCCTTACCCTTTCTGGGTCTTTAACGTGGTAGTTGTGTTGCTGTCTATGCAGGGTCAAAAAACTTGGATTTCATTAAAAATATCTTAATTTGTGTTCCAAAGATAAACAAAGGTCTTACAGGGTTTGGAACAACAAGAGGGTGAGTAAATAATGACATAATTTTTATTTTTGGGTTGAGTGTTCCTTTAAAGGAGTAGTCCACTTTCAGAACAACAATTTACAGATAATTTACTCACCCCCCTGTCATCCAAGATATTTATGTCTTTTTTTCTTCAGTCGTCAAGAAATTATGTTTTTTGAGATAAACATTTCTGGAAATTTCTCCATATAATGGACTTAAATGGTGCCCCGATTTTTGAATCTTCATAATGCCGTTTAAATGCCGTTTAAATGCAGCTTCAAATGGCTGTAAACAATCCCAGCCGACGAAGAAGGGTCTTGTCTACCGAAACGTTCGGTCATTTTCTTAGAAAAATATATTTTTACATACCTTTTAAGCACTGAAACTTGTCCAGCACTAGGGCTTGTAGTGCGTGTTCCCGACTTTACGTACTGCGTCCACCGTGCTCGAATGCTTGAAGCAGTCCCATCACCTTACTCGCCGATTGTTTGTAACAGTGGAACAGATGTGGTCCAGTCGTGACAGCACTGAGATTCCTGCTCCGCTGGAAATGGCTGGCATTTTCCACACTTGCACCACCATCTCGTCTCGTTTGAACGCGGTCTGCCCGAGGCTTGTGTCGCCGCTGCGGCTGTCGCAGTTTTCTCTCTCTGACAGAGTTCATCGTCTGTGTATTCTGGCTCAAAAAGGTAGGAAACGGTGAAAAACTTCATCTCATGTGCTCCTCCAGCTTCAAAGTCGTCCGACATCGTTGTACTTTATGTTGTACCTTGTTGCTAAAGAGTATTTGATTGCGTTGCACTTCTCTCTTCTCAAGTTCGCTTTGTAAACACTGGGTCTGTAGTTTCGCATACGTCACGCGTGACCTTTCGACGTGAGTACGTAAAGTCGGGAACGCGCACTACAAGCCCTAGTGCTAGACGAGTTTCAGTGCTTAAAAGGTATATAAAAATATATTTTTCTAAGAAAATGAACGTTTCGGTAGACAAGACCCTTCTTCGTCGGCTGGGATTGTTTACAGCCATTTGAAGCTGCATTAAAACGGCATTTTGAAGATTCAAAAATCGGGGCACCATTTAAGTCCATTATATGGAGAAATTTCCAGAAATGTTTATCTCAAAAAACATAATTTCTTGACGACTGAAGAAAAAAAGACAAACATCTTGGATGACAAGGGGGTGAGTAAATTATCTGTAAATTGTTGTTCTGAAAGTGAACTACTCCTTTAACACATGTGAGCATACAATTTTCTCCTCTTTCTCACTCAGCAATGGGATTTGGACCTATCCTTTAAACTGCACATTCTGATTGATGTCCTCAAGGAGAGCTCAGCTACATAATACTTTTTAATCACTGATGTAGGATCGGCCTACCATAACAACAGACTAAGCTGAGCTTTAGACTGTAGATTGAGCAGAGCATCTAAACTGTTCCAGGAACAGAGTATAATACATATCAACAGTGACAATACAATACTGGAGGTAAAGGCTTGTGGGAACACTGAGCAACGTAGCTGATCTGAACAGCAGTCAGTGTTGATTTGCTACTTTGTATCTCCCTCAGGGAATATTAAAACCTTTGAATCCACTACAACGCAATGCATTTTGAGTACTGCAGTCATCTATGTTGTTCCAATAGCATTTAATAAATCTCAGGTATAAATATTAGTGTATTTTCTATTTCATTAAGGAGGCGAGAAAGACGCAGACTCCCGCTCTAACTTTAACTGCTGGTGTCCCTTTTCAGGATACTGTATTTAAAAGATTGTAAAATCCAAATCCAAATAAGCTTTATAGATCTTTGTTAGATAGGGTTTAAATAATATTGTTCATACTTATTCAATGAACCATAAACAATTATTGCACTTGCTCCTGAGGAACAGTCCTTAAGACACTTACAGTTTACAGGCGGTATGCCGTTAAAGTCACCGTTATAATAACTTAAACTACATTGAAGAGACCTATGTAAAACACCAGAAGGAAGGTCCCAAAGGTTCCTGTTCACCTGTGTGAACATGCCACAGTCCTGCTGCAGGACACATGAAGACTGCAGAGCAAAAAAACTGCAATGTCCGTAATGTAAGATGCCTAAGACAGTGCTACAGCTGATCGTCCTTGCAGTGGTAAACCACGTGTTCTCCCAGATGTGTTCAAGATCTTACAAGTGCCTTGATGAAAAAGTGGAGAAACATCTCACAGCAACAACTAACAAATCTGGTGCAATCCATGAGGATGAGATGCACTGTAGTACTTGAAACAGCTGCTGGCCACACAAGATACTCACTGCGGCTTTTGATTGTATTGTAAAACATAATCAAATGTAATTGTTATTGGACAATTCAATTTAATTCTTTGCCATAATTGCAGAATTAGCAAGCAATACAGTTTCAAATTAGGTTCCTCAACTCTAGCAGTGTTTTGTAGCGACATGGCATATTATAAAGTGAGTATTCTTTAACATATATTTCACACCTTGTATTGGGCAAGACTTAACTTCAACCTTAACTCATCCTTACAGTCTATTCCATACAGGCCCTCTCTTCCTCTCTATCTTTGCCTTTTTGTCTCTTCATCTCTTTCCCTCTCTCTCTCCAGGGCATTTTCTCACCCAAGATTAGACTACCTGCCTTCATCATTACACAGGCATTAAATATAGCACAATAACCTCAAGACGAAGAGCGGAGAGAGAGGTTATAAATTACACCCTTCTTTACAGACATGCAGTATGGGAGTGAGAGAGAAATAGAGAGAGAGAGAAGGGAGAGAGAGAGGACACTGCTTATTTGAAGCTGATCTGTTCTGTTCCTTCTTTTGGAGTTAGGCAATAATGGAGAGCGTAAAGACGTAAACTGACTCTTGAAGACTGTGCAATGCTGCCTCCTGATTACCGCTGCTCAATGCTCTACATCTCATTTGAAAATTCAGCATTTCTCTCTCCTGTCTCTCAGTAAGTACTGTATGGTGGCCTTGCCTTGACAGCAGTATGTTCAGTTCGATTTACATGGTCTCCACGATGCATTTGGGAAATGTTTTGTTCGGTTTGTTTCAGTTCATATCAATTCAGTTTAGATACATTGTTCCGTACCATTATATAGTTCAGTTCAGCTCGCTAGTTAAGGGGCAAGGGCTGCGTTTCCCAAATGCATCGTAAGCATAAGTAGATCATAGAGACCATTGGTGCTAATGATTACGACGATATACTTAGGCTTACAGTGCTTTTGGGAAAATCAGCCCAGTTCTATTTATATAATTCAGTTAATTTCTGTCCTTTTACAATCAATTTAGCTAATTTTAAGTAGTTCTATTCTGTTCAGAATCAGTCATATGGTATAAATCCATTCCATTTTATTCAGGTCATCAAATTCAGATCAGTTTTGTTTGGATGGTTTCAGTTCTTTTTCGGTTTACAAAAATAAATGTTATATTTTGATATAAATTCATAGGGGACATATGATGAAAATCTGACTTTTCATGTTTCTACGATTAAATGCTATAAAGAAAACGTGAAAAGGACAACCCAGTAACTTTGTTTTGGTAAGCCTTTCTCTGCAAGCATGTCGCTCAGTAGTGTAGTAAGGGGATCTTATTATAATATTACCGCCCCTTAATCTGCACGTTTCCACCCATGGCACTGCCATTGTTTTCGCAAGCGACAACGGTGTACCGATTCTAATGCCATGGCAAAAGTTCGAGGAAAGCATGCTAAAGTAATAAGCCCCAAGAAGCCGTGGTTTACAGTGAATTTATAACAGCTAAGGGGAGTTGTTAGATGCCTAAAACCCCCTTAGCTGTAATAAATTTACAAAATTTATAAAACGGTATAAAGGTTTCACAAAGTAAAACAAAGCAAATATATAGTGTAATGATATTAATTAAAACATTCTTCTTCCTCAGGAATGGTTGTGGTTGCAACAAAGTGGTAGCCAAGCAACACACAGATGTAAACAAAGGTATATGTTTGTAGAGTAATTTACAACAGCTTCAAACGCAGCTCAACCAATCCGAATCAAGGACCGGAACTATCTGTATTATAATAACTGTTTTGTTATTGGTTGCACAGACGAGCACAGAACACCATTAAAGCCAGCCTCAGAGGAGACAATAAACATGCGATTTCTTTCCCAGCTGTTTACTTTCACAGACATAGCCAACAGTTTTTGTAATTCATGAGCTATGAGGTTTACCTATGAGGTTTTTTTTTTGTTTAAAAATAAAATGTGTTCTCTGAGTGACTAATTTGCTGTTTATCTATATGTGTAATTAAGTTTAGACAGTTTGCAAGAATGTTTAGCATCTGTGGTATGAAAATGATCTCTGGGAGATGATGGCAGACAGGGTTGCCAGGTTTTCACAACAAAACCTGCCCAATTGCTACTCAAAACTTCCCTGTTAAAATAACGTTACGGGGGTAAAATAAACATTTCTTTTATTTTTATTTTTTTTGGCTGAATTCCCCTTGTAAAATTCGCATTGAGATTGCTTCAACCCACGGACATAAAAAAGCGGTAAAAGTGTTCAAATATCCCAAATCCACAAAAAAATCACGGACTTGGCAACACTGATGAAGACGTTAGCTGAGAGTGAAGGCTGGGCGCAGCAGACTCTGCCGCTAGATTAAGCTATTTTAAGCATTTTTGGACTTGTCTTTTCCCCTTAATTTGGCATGTTAGAAAGTTAATAAAGTGGGAAGCTGCAAATTTAGGGTTAGCGATATCTTTATCTTATTTGCAAAAGATTGAACTAATTTTGGTTTGTTTTTTATTTATTTTTGAGTTTTTTTTTGTTATAGAAATATCTGGCAACACTACATCGCCGGTACTTAAACAGACAGTAATAAAAAAAAGCCAATGGACAGGTTATTGCTGACAGAATACCACATTCGGTATGGCAACCCCAAAAAAAAAAATGGAAAGAAAGAAGGCATAACTTTTACTGGCTATAGTAATGTTGCAGCCGCCATGTTGTGGAGAGGCAGTGTGTTTCATTGCGAAAGTACTTTGTTTGGCCTTCCAAATGAGGACACAACTAGAAATCAATGATTAAGTTATATTTACAACACTGTTCCAGAACAGTACAACACAAATATTCGAGTGGATGATGTGCATTTCACAGAGGACTGTTTCCTGAACCTGGGAGAGCAGCTTACAATGCCAGCTGTACACAAAGGGTTAAGGCTATAAAATGGGGCAATTTCAATGTTGCAAGGACAGTCTGCGCTTCTGACTGAAGGCCTGTAAGTACATTTTCATATTTAAAGAACTCAGTACTGATTATTCAAACGTGAGTTTTGAGCAGTGTAGAGTAGTGCTTGTTGTTTCTCGTTCTACGATCGCAAATGCAGACATGGTGTTATGTTTACACGACGCAATGCATAAATAGATAGTATGAGTCATTATAATCAGTAGTTATGTCTCTACTGGATGCAACAAATGCCTCGTTTATAATGGGTTTTATTGTTTCTGTCTCGTCCATAGACTGTAAAAAAAAGGTCTTGTTGCGCCGAGAAACGTCATGGTAAGGGGCGTAACATTTCCGTCACGCGATTGAGGTATTTGGCTAATCACAACGCACCGGATAGCTGGCCAATCAGAGAACACCTCAGTTTCCATCAACAATGAGTTTTGTTAAAATCGAAGTGTTTCAAAAAGGCAAGGCAGAGAGGAGCAACAATAATGTACAGTAAAATAATGTTTTTTGTATTACAACAAATACACAAAATAATGCTCTTTTTAACAACATCATATGCCCCCTTTTAAGTGCAATAAGACATGAAAGAGAACTTAGCTTATTACTCACATGCCATGTGACAATTTTAAACTAGTATGGCTTCTCAGTATCTGAGGGACAGTCTGTAAAGGCACAGCCCTTTTCTGGAAAAAGGGGGCAGGGAACAGCAGCTCATTTGCATTTAAAGAGCCATGCACGAAAACAGCAGGTTTCTGCTTCCACTTAAATTAGGCATTTTCATAATTATATAATTAATGATCTGCAGTAGTTTGAGTTAGTTCAGTTATATTTAAATTATTTCACATCTGTCCAATAATTTTGTTCAGTTTAGTGTAGTGTAATGGAGTTTGCTGATGAGGTTAAAGCAGCACTGTTCAAATGTGCATTGCAGTGCAATGCAGTACCACAAGAGAGAGAGAGAGAGAGAGAGAGAGAAGGATGCTGGAGTAAGTAAAGTGTTGTAAATGTTGGTCTGTCTTCTGTGCATGTTTTCAGCTTCAGTGGGTCAGGGTGAGTCGTACTTCGAGTTGCTCTGCCGGATCAGCACTTTCTGCTCCAATCAATGCAGCCGGGCCTGCAGCAGGAAACCAGGACGGGCATGTTCCTCACTGGGATACACATACACTATATACGTATACGTACAAACAAACATATGGGGAACGCTCCTGAACACGTATCTGTGAAGCATACATAGACAAGTGCCTGCAGGCGTGATGTACGATTAGAAACATAATCACACCAGCTAAAATCCTGTGAGATTCACACAGCAGCATATACAGACCTACTTTACATGTGCACACACATATACGTGCTATCTAAATTAAGGATACGCCATGGACTTCTATTGTTTTTATGTAAAGCGAAATATAATTACTATTACTACAGAATAATCCTAACCTAAACCCTACTGTGTGCTCTAAAAGAACTGCATTTTTAAATTGAAAAAGGAAATGTAATTTATTAATAATTTTGTACAAACGAGGGCATCCCCAAAGGGAGTTTTTGTCATATTTACCTGACAAATTTGTGTGTAAAGTATAACTAAGTAAACACAGATTCACAGCTGTGCATACATAAAAATGCACCAACACAGACAAATAAGGACAGTTTGAACATACATGCACGCACACACACACACACACACACACACACACACACACACACACACACACACACACACACACACACACAAACAAGCATCACAGTGTTGTGACTGTTGTGTAAATAGAGTAGTTGTGACCTGCTCTCTGAAGCGGCAGGTCTATGTGACCTTGCCCTTCCATCATAACAGGAACACAGCGGGATCGAAACAGAGATGAGACATGAGCCAGATGACTCAGGCTTTAGTTGAAAGCATTTCATTCTCTTGTACGGGACTTAAGAAATCATTATCGGGTTTGTTGGACGATAAACAGGTATCTGAATTTGGAATATGCCACGTTGAGCACGGGACAGATGCTTCTGGTCGGACTGCACCCCGGGGGGCAATCGAGGTTCAGATTAATCAAGTGGCTTTTAGCAGGAGCGCTGCTTCTGTTAGACTCTACGGAGTTCGCACACAAATAAAAACAAAAGCGCACAGCCAAAAGCACAAGAGGTCAGTTAGTGATATTTATAGTCTCCGCTCAAGGTCTTAGGGAAGATAATGCCACACATATCAAATCATCAGTAAATGGAAAATAACACCACAACAAAAAGCTAGTGTATCAGAGCCCTATTAAGAATGCTGGTTTTAAATACTGATATGTACACAATATACACGACCAAACGTTTAATTTTAATGTTTAAACAAATTTTTAATCTCTGTTCAGTATATGCTGTTTTTTAAAATAGTTTTAATCATGAAATATGAAATTAAATAGATACTCATCGGACAGAATGTTAACATACTCTGTAGGTTTATATTAAAAACACGTTGCATTTAATATTTATGCATCAAAACCAAGATCAGACGTTCTCTCTCAATGCTCAAATAAAACTGCCACTACCCTCACTGTTAGTAACTGTTACTCCTCTTTCTTGACCTCTTTTCGAGTGTGAAGTGTATATATATATATATATATATATATATATATATATATATATATATATATATATATATATGAGTGTATTGTTTGTTTTCATGTGTGTGCATGTTTGCGTGTGTATCCGAAGAGTCTGTTGTCTTGGCAGTTGCTTTGTTAGTTTTCCTCGGGGCAGGACTGTGTGATGTCTGGTTTGAAACAGAGAAGCACTCAAAGCTCAAGCACTCACTTCAAACATGAGCCCAGTTTAAGCAACTGAGTCAGAGAGAGACAGTCTCAGACAAGAATAAGGTACATTTTGAGCATTTTACTCTTAGAGCTAGGACCATCATCTAGGAGGAATGACTGTGAACATCCGGGATGAGGGGGCTCCAGTAAGCTCCACTGTGCTATAACTTTTTCCTTAGGCTCAAGTTACAGGTGGATATATTCATGTTGGTGATGAAATATTGTTTATATATGAAAATTCATGAGTGGCGCTAAAATAGTGTTTGTTTTTTCCCCCCAGAACAGATGAACATACATATGGTACATTTTATGTGACGTTGGTTTTGTATATCTCACTGCAGTTCTGACTTGAAATGTCCATTGAGTAATAACTATAACTCTAATGCTCAATAACTTTTAAAATGTAAAATAACGTACCATAAATATTTTAAATTTTAAAATTTAAAATAACGTACCATCTGCACTACACCTAAACCTACGTGATAGGAACCTATCGCTAGCATGCAGTTTTAGCTTGTTTTTCTATCTCTCATCTTTTGCCGTGAGTCATGTTTTTCAGGGGATTTGTACACAAGGGTTCCCCATCTCGAGTCCAATTCTGTACTGGCTGAGGTACTGAGCAAGCTTGTTATGTCCGTAAAGCGCAACATATCGAGCTGAAATCATGTGTACGAAAAACGATTACAAGCGCTCGCCGTTTTACTGCCACTAGTGTTCATTTCTGTTGGAAATTGCAGTGATATGTATTTATTGGTATGTATTTCGCATACTGCGAAAAAGTTCCCACAGGTACATTTTCGTCATGAGATCAGGTGGAAAATAATGATTTTTGAAAATGGCATCATATGACCCTTTTGAACTTTTCACTATTAGCATTAGCAGAGTTTTGAATGCTTTGCCCTGCCTAAGCCAAATGCTAACTGATTGGATTGATTGTTGAATTTGTCCCTTTTCTTGTAAAACAGTGAAAATGACTGAGAGTAATCTTTCCTGATTATACACATGCACATTCTCCTCTTCCCTCTGATGTCAGCAGTGCACTAATTTGATTAACGACTATAAACAATTAGCAGAATGTGTATTTCACAGAGAAACAAATTGGTCGCTCCAGTGGCTGTTTCTGCTGATTATTTCTATCATGACACTGTCGTACCCTTCAGACAGACCCTCAGTCTGAATCGCACACTACAGACACTTCAATACCGCATCTCTTCATCTCGCACATCAACAGAAGAGACAGGTCAAACACAGAGAACTGCAGCAATTTTTTTCCCTTTATAGGCAGAATAGAACATGACAAGCAAAAGCGGGTTTGTATCAGCCTTTTCTGCATTATAGACAACAGTTCATTCTATTGGTTGAAGTAGATTGCATTAAAGGAGTCATTGGATGCAAAATTCACTTTTACATGTAGTCACAAATGTGTGTTAGCAGTGTGTGTGCACAACCACCCTATAATGATGGAAATCCACTCAGTGCTTTTTTTTAAATTCCCAATAATAATAATCACTTTCTCAAATCAGGCTGTTCTGAGATTCCTGGCAGAATGATGTAGTTCTGTACAGGCCCCGCCCACAACTCTTGATTGACATGATGGTCTTACCTTACACCCGCCCTGAGTGAGCTGTGAACTGTCCGCCGTTGTTTCGACATCAGAGCAGGGGAAGACAAGAATATCTTAGATTGAGCAACTGAGGTGTTTTGTTGTTGGATGTAATAATGAACATAAGCAGTCGTCATTTACTCCCGGCATCTGAGCGGCTGAAGACGCAGAAGATTAACATTACTTTCATTTTTGAAAGGGAATGCGCCCACCAATCTACCTACAGAAGAATTGAGTATAAGAGTTTTTTCTAAAAGAAAGGAAAGGACGTGTGGCCAAGTATGGTGACCCCTACTCAGGGTTTGTGCTCTGCATTTAACCCATCCAAGTGCACACACACAGTAGTGAACACACATCCGGAGCAGTGGGCAGCCATATTGCTATAGCTGCGGCACCCAGGGAGTAGTTGGGGGTTCAGTGCCTTGCTCAAGGGACTCACCTCAGTCGCGGAGAGAGCACTGTACATTCTCTCTCCCCACCTACAATCCCTGCCGGACCTGAGACTCAAACCCGCAACCTTCGGGTTACAAGTCCGACTTGCTAACCATTAGGCCACGGCTGCCCCCTTTGCAAATTCCCAATTCCCAATTCCCAATTCCCAATTCCCAATAACGTGCTAGTTAGGAAGTTCTGTGGCTAAAGTTTACCGTCTCTCGATCCGCTCATCCCCCCATGGAAGAGAGGGGCGGGGTGAGCAGAGCTCATTAGCATTTAAAGGGACATGCATCAAAATGGCTCGCTGTGAACAAGGCTGATTTTGACCAGGTAAAAAGGGTGTTGTTGTACACTAGCATTGAGAAAATTTAACCAAAGTATGTTATAGACTTTTCATTAAAGGGTTAGTTCACCCAAAAAATTTAAATTAGCCCTTTATTTACTCACCCTCCATTCATCCTAGGTGTATATGACTTTCTTCTTTCAGACAAATCCAATCGGAGTTATATTAAAAATTGTTCTTGCTCTCCAAGAAACAAGTTCAATAAAGTGCATCCATCCATAATAAAAAGTGTCTCACATTTAAATAAAGGCCTCCCATAGCAAATCACTGCATTTTTGTAAGAAAAATATCCATATTTAAAACGTAATTACTACATAATTACTTTAACAAACTCGTACTCGGAAGCTGTTCCGGGCGGATGACGTAGGACGTCGGCTCTACACATGCGCCATTTAGAAGTGACGAACGCGGACACGCAGTTAAGAGACCAAAACAAAACAACAGTCACAAATTAGAAGTACAAAACGAGGATTTGTATAGAAGAATGTCAGAGGATTTCGATGCAAGCCATGAGGAGACTGGTTTTCCTTTGCTAAAAGTAAGGAAACTTTGCTGACTTTGCTCCTGTAAACAAATGTTGGTTTTCAAGAGACCCACGGGAGCTTGCGTGCATACATCCTACGTCATCTGCTCGAAAACAGCTTCAAGATAACAGTGAATATGTGACCCTGGACCACAAAACCAGTCATAAGGTAAAATTTTACAAAACTGAGATACATATAAATAAGCTTAATAAATAAGCTTTCTATTGATATAGGGTTTGTTAGGATAGGACAATATTTGGCCGAGATACATCTATTTGAAAATCAGGAATCTGAGGGTGCAAAAAAAATCTAAATACTGAGAAAATCACCTTTAAAGTTCTCCAAATTAAGTTCTTAGCAATGCATATTACTAATCAAAAATTACATTTTGATAGGTTTACAGTAGGAATTTTACAAAAAATCTTCATGGAACATGATCTTTACTTAATATCCTAATGATTTTTGACATAAAATAAAAATCAATAATTTTGACCCATACAATGTATTTTTGGCTATTGCTACAAATATACCCCAGCGACTTAAGACTGGTTTTGTGGTCCAGGGTCACATATTAGGTTTTAAATATGAATATTTTTCTTACAAAAACACATCGTTTTGCTACAGGAAACCTTTATTTACCCCCTGGAGCCGTGTGAGACACTTTTTATTATGGATGGACGTGCTTTATTGGACTTGCTTTGAACTGATGACGAGAAACACCCACCCATTGCCATAATAAAGCTAGGGAGACCCAGAACAATTTTTTTTATATAACTCTAATTGGATTTGTCTGAAAGAAGGAAGTCATATACACCTGGATGCCTGAAGTGTGAGTAAATAATGGGCTAATTTTCATTTTTGGGTGAACTAAACCTTTAAGATCCTAAAGAATCATAGTAACTTGTGGAAAATGGGCATCTGATGACCCCTTTAAGATACTTTGGCATCTCCAAACTGCCAAATAAATATTTTTGTAGATTTTTTGCTATTTATTATGACAAAACTCTGCATGTATCTTTAATTAAATTTAAATTTACATCTCACGAACCAATTCGCAATAACAATTAAATGACTTGCGGTTCAGAGAGTCAGTTGAACAGCTTATTCACTGACCGGGTGAGTCTAATGTAAGATACTAACTAATGACACTCTTCTTTTTTGTAAGATTTATTTTTAGTGTTTTTTGCTTTTGTTTTGATAGGATAGTAGAGTAATGACAAGAAGCAAAGTGGAAGGGAGAAAGGTGAACCGGTTTGGGAAAGGTTCTTGAGTCAGGATTTGAACTCAGTGGCGATTTCTTTAAGACTGCAAGGGAAGCTCAGCTTCCCCTATAATGTCACAAAATTAATGGTCAAATTACGTACTATTGTATTAACATTTTATTGACTAAAAATGCATTAGAAAACGTTCATCTCAAAGACGAATTCGTTCAGAATCAGTTAGATATAGCAGGTCGGCTGACTTGATTTTCTTCTCATACATTCCCGTAGCGTCACAGTGCATTTCCCCATTGAAGCCCAGCGTCCATTGACTTCAATGGGGCTGCTTTGAACGTTTTTTTTCAGTGCTTTGAAACTAGACGGTCATTGGATAAACGCTGCGATTATGTCCCGCCCACGGACGCTCAGCGTCTCTGGGGGTGAATGAGGAGTGGGCTGGCCTGGACGCTGAGCTTCTGCGTGATGATTGGAGGGTCTGTCGAAAGATTGCATCTCCTTTTGACTGACAGCGATTTTGTCCTATAAGGAATCGCTGAAGCTATTCGTTCGCGCTCTCTGCGCTCAGTCCCATCGTGGATTTCTCAAGTTCAGTCGAAATAAAAACTGCTGCAACCTATTTCTTTATATTTGCTTGGCGAAATTGCTTGATTTTCATCATACATTTCACACAATTATACACCACATTCCTTGTTTCACTTTTACAGAGTTTAATATTTTTTTTAGATCATTCATTCATATGAAACTGCACACGAAAAGTCACTGGAAAAGACGCCTAGTTGGTACGACAGGGTCACAGACCATTTTCTTGAAAAGGAACGTAGGGCAGAATTTACTTTTAAATAAATAGACAATTTTATGATGTAGACCGAAAATGAGCTTCCCCTATTTGACAGACCAGTAGCCGCCACTGTTTGAACTCGAGATACCTGGAGTGCAACGCTTCTGTATGTCGGTGCCAGCGAAGCTCTTCTCATTAAAACTCATCAAAAGAACTGGTTCATTATAAGAGTGATTCTTATTAATCAGGTGTCCCGTCTTGCGCAGTGTTTGTTGTTGCTAACAGGAAACACTAGCTCACACTCAAACGTATGGAGAGCACCTCTGACAAAACCACATATGGATGCTTTCAAAGTTTTCCTGACTGTGATAAAATTTTAAATGATTGTCGCACATTTATTATTAGGATCCTTTTAGTCACAGTCAGGAGCCCTGGTTAATCTACAAAACCCATCTGCAGCCAGCCAGAAGCAATAAGGTGATAAATTCTTGTAATTTCTGTATTTAGAAGCCTATAACCCATAGTTTTGCTAGTTTATATTAAATGTTAATTATCTAATGAATTATCTATTGAATCTGTCCGTTACATATTGTCAATAGTAGTGTTTAATCATAAATTACGAAACACTTGAGTTCACATGTAAACCCACTGAGGTGTAGATTTGGACCCAGTCTCTTGTTCTGTAGTAATGGGAGATGGTAGAACTGTTCTTTCTGAACTACTTTGCGGCCCATGATCCTCATTAAAGCACAGAGGTCCTTCCTGAGGCACTGGGTGAATCTGCAAAGAGAAGCAGACAAAGGTAATAGCTACAGGCTGCTCCCTTTGCTATGTTCAGACCTTTTTATCAAGCCTTATTTGAAGACATCAAACCCCATAAATTGGGACGGAGGGGATGTGTGTGAATGAGCAGAAAGAGAGAGAAACGGGGAAGTGCAGGAGGAAGAGATGGGGGAAGGGAAAGGGGTAATCAGAGAATATTTTATATACAGTTTCATTTAAAATTATTATTATTATTTTACTGTTCTGTTATTATATTGTTAAGTTATTATTGTATTGTTCTTAATATGTATTTAAATAAATATTATATAACTCTACTGGTCAAATCATTTTTTTTTTTTTTTGGAAGAAGTGTTTAATGGTCACCAAGGTTGCATTTATTTAATCAAGTAAATAAAAAAATAAAAAAATAATAATGATTTCTGAAGGGTCATGTGACACTGAATTAATGGCTGCTGAAAATTATATAAAATATCACTGAAGTAATGGCTGCTGAAAATTATATAAAATATATTAAAATAGAAAAATATATATTTAGTGTGAATATTTTATAATATTAATTCATTCATTTTCAATAAAATAAATGTTTTCATGAGCATTAAAAAAAAACTGTTAAAAAAACAAATAAATATATAATTGTATTTGCACTTTATACTTCCCCCAACTGATTTTAGTATGTGTACAATTTTGGTGAAAAGGGGGTGAGGGTCTCATCTGAGGGTCGTTGATATGTGACAGAACCTATTCGTCAATTTCCAAGGGTGGAGAACCTCTGAAGATGTCAAGAGCTGCCTAACCTGTCACCTCGAGACACCTCAAACACACTTGTTTAAAGGCCATAAGATGACTGGCCTGTGTGTCAGGCCTAGAGACCGAATAAAGAAGCAAATGAGGGACAGCCAGCACACTGCATTAGTACGACAGCATGTGTGTCTAGCAGGGCGTTTTTGGGTACATTCATATTTATATGTATGCGTCTGTGTCTTAGCGCCTCTGACATCTCTAGGGGCTCTCGTTAGGAGGTTTTCCAGACTGTTTGTGCGCGGTTATGTATTTCTGCCTAAGGGACGCAGCATGGGAAACTGTTCAAGGCCTAATTTAATTGTGGCGGTACAGACAGACCTGTAACATTTCAATGGTGTAGAAGCATACTTGTTTGTGTTTGTATGCGTGTTCCCATCTGTATTCCTTGTGCGACTAGGGAAGGGTGATGTTCTGTTGATCTCTATGCTGAAGTCTCTGATGATGAGCCTGCCCCCTTCAGAAATATCGCCTGTGGTCTTTTGAGGGTCTTTTCATTTCTACCACCCCATTAAACTCCTCAGAGCCCTTGAATTACTCTAGTGTATTTCTGATGATCAGCATTACATATGATCATCGTTTACTGCTATAACTCAAATAATGTTGACATGGATCCATTTTTGTCATAGATTTGACCAAAAGGTTAATTTTGTGTTGCTTGGTTGTAAACAAAAACATGCCATTTTTGTGTTTGTACCTTTAAATGCAAATAAGCTGCTGCTCTCTAGAAGTGGGCAGAGCCTAAGTGCTTCAGATAGTTCGTCAACGACAAAACTGCAGAATCTCACGCACAGTAATCATTTTTTTCAGGATAAAACTTACAACAAAGCTCTGCTCTCTGTGAATACAATCAGAGACAGTGGTAATTTTAGCCACATTAGCTGTACAGCATGCTAACAAGCTCATCCATAAATACGATTTAAGAACATTCAGAAAATATGAGGCGATTTTTACTTGTGTATGAACAGCTGGTATTAACACATCTTTCAGAATCAGCTTCTACGCAAATCCTGTGTTGAACTGACCCTTGTTTACGAAGCAGGACAGCATAAAATGATTTGCACAAATACAGTGCCTTGCTAAAGTATTCATTCATTTTTTTCACATTTTGTTATGTTGCAATCTTATGTTAAACTGCTTTAAATTACTTTTTTTCCCACATCTCTACACTCTATGCACCAAAATGACAAAGTAAAAAATAGATTTATAACATCTTTGAAAATGTATTAAAAATAAAAAAACTTAAATGATTCCATTGCATAAGTATTCATACCCTTATCTGTGACAGTTGAAATTGAGCATTCATATTGCTTGCGGTTTGAGTGAAGTTAACCTGTGGTAGATTAATTTATATGGTTATGATTTGGAAAGGCACACACATCTTAATAAAAGGTCTAATAGCTGAAAATGTACATCAGAGCAAAAACCAAGCCCTGAGGTAAAACAAAACTACCTGTAGAGCTCAGAAACAGGACTGCTTCAAGCCACACATCTGGGAAAAAAAGTTCAGAAAAAATTCAGCTGCATTGAAGGTTCACAGGAGAATGTAGTCTCTGTTACTCTTAATGGAAGACGTTTGAAACAACTAGGACTCTTCCTAGAACTTGCCTCCTCGCCAAACTGCCCTGCTGAAAAAAACAGCCTAGGCTGGTCGGCTGGTCTTAGCTGGTTTAAGCTGGAAGTAGCTGGTTTTAGCTGGTCTCCCAGCCTGGCCAACAGCCTGCTGACCAGCTAAAACCTGGCTGGTTTTAGCTATTTTGTTCACCAGGGTGAGCAATTGATGGAGAATGGTTTTGGATAGAGTGGTGACCAAGAACCTGACGGTCACTCTAATTGAGCTCCACGATAATATGTGGAGATAGGAGAAATCTACAGAAGAACAACACTCCACCAATCTGGGCTTTATTGGTGGTGTGGCAAGACTCAATCCTCTCCTCAGTCAAAACACATGAAAACACATTTGGAATTATCAAAAAATACACCTAAAGGACCCTCAGACTGATTATCTGGTCTGATGAACCTCAATTCCAAGCATCATGTTTGAAGGAAACCAGACACTGCTCATCACCTTAAGAGTACCATCCCAAAAGTAAAGTGTGGAGGTAGCAGCCTCATGCTGTGGTGCTCGTTTTTCTGTGGCAGGGACTGAGGGACTCGTCAGGGTAGAAGAAAAGCTCAATGCACCAAAATATTGAGATAGCTTTAATGAAAACCGAGTCCAGAGCATTCAGAACCTCAGACTGGGCAGAAGGTTCATCTTCCAACAGGACAATGAGCCTAAGCACACAGCAAGAGTGGCTTATAGACAACTCTGTGAATGTCTTTGAGTTGCCCAGCCAAATATTTCTGGAGAAACCTAAAAATGTTTGTCTGCCGCATCCAACCTGACAGAGCTTGAGAGGTGAAGAGGTGAGGAGAAGAACAGCAGATAATTGCCAAATGTTGATGAGCGAAGCTTGTCGCATCATACCCAATAAGACTTGAGATTGTAAAGTTGCTTCAGCTAAGTACTGAGTTGCAATGTACTTACTTCATTTTTTTTATTATTTTAATATATGTACAAAGTTGTGACAATTCTGTTTTTGCTCTTTAGCACATTTCCTTCCATAAATGAAATTCATCCACAATGTTCTCTGTGGCTCAGAAGCCGAAGGCCTTTGAGACTCTTATTTGTACATCCAAAAACAACATTTTTAATGTTTATGTGGCACAGACAATATGTAAACAGAAGCTATTTTGACGATGTAAACATTAGGGATTATGTGCGGTTCAATAATGACGGGGTCAATGCAAATAGGACAGATCGTCAGTAGTCATGGGCGGGGCTTACACAAACTGTGATGTCACATCAGGAGGAAATCTGAAACAGCGTATTTTCAGACATTGCTTCTGATTTATGGGGATTATAAACAAAGGACTGGGATGGATTTTTACTATTATAGGCTGGTTGTTTACACACACTGTGGACACACATCAGTGTTCATACACTATGTAGAAGTGAATTTTGCATAATAAGTCTCCTTTAAAAAGGTCACAACTGATCAACCCGGAACAATCCCCCCGATAAAAAAAAAAAAAGAAAAACTCCGGAACAGAAGCCGACCGAGATTCTCAAACCGGATGATCCCCAGAGAAAGTGGGTCAAGCCATTCCAAGGTCTTTTGGGGGAGATTAGACAGACTTTTGGTCTGAAGGTTCGCCATGCTAAATTCTAGGGCAGCAATGCAGTAACGCTTCAATAAATTCCTAAAACAGGTTGAAAGTGTACAATTTGCTCCTATATCTGGAAACGAGAAATTGCCAAAAAGGCTTTACCAAACTGTGAAGTCTTCTTTTTGCCGATCCACCCTTCCTGTAGACCGCCTTGTTTGTCAGACAGTGCTATTTTAAAAACAAACAGTCGTATCAGCGCTGGGAGACGTCTTTGTAAAAGCCATCACGTTGGTCAGAAAGCAACTGATCTGAGATTTTATCAGCTATTAAATCTAAGCCATTATTCCCAGTGTGGAAGTATTTGATCAGTTTTAATATTTGCATGTCAGATGGGTGTCAGGCTTCTGTTTGAGCACCTGAAACAGGGCACACAGGCTTTTTTCAAGCTGACTGACGGGGAAGGTAATGAGCCTGTATTATAACTGTTACCAAAATTAGCCTCCTGCTGTTGAGTGCGTCTTTGAAGGGTTTTTCACCGCTCATTCTATAGTTACTTTACATCTTACGCTTTCTCTTGGAGGGATGACAGCCGGCTTTCTTGACCTGAGGAAAAAGATGAGAGGGGGGAGTGTGACAGCCTTGCAGTTCTCACACACTCGCATATACACAGTATGTACACACATACATTGTCCTCTAAAAGCCTTATAGCTATAAGTGACTGCAAGGTATTTCCACACTGTCAGTCAATCACAGTTGAGAACAGTGATTCTGTGGCCGTAATGAGAGTCTACGGGACTTCAAAGGTTTAGTAACACAAGGTGAGTGAAAGAAGGGGCACTAGTAGGTCAGGGATGCAGACTACACGCTGGAGTCATGAAACGCACGTTAATGATATGTTTTAAACCAAAAACAAACATGATGTGTATGTAAGAAAGGCAGGCATGTATTCAAAATGATCACCCAAGCTTTATCAGACTCTTACGACGGCGTTTTTGTGCCATGTTAAAAATGTAAAAAAGAAAGATCAAAGTTGTAATATTTTGAGAATAAAATAAATATTTAGAGAATAAAGTTGAAATATTACAAAAATAAAAAGGAAATATTACGAGAATAAAGTCTAAATATTTCGACAATAAAGTAAAAATTTTGAGAATAAAGTCCTAATGTTTTGAGAATAAAGTCTAAATTATTAGAATAAAGTCTAAATGTTTCAAGAATAAAGTCAAATATTTTGGGAATAAAGTCAAAAGTATGAGATTAAAGTCAAAATGTTTTAGGAATAAAATTAAAATTATGAGAATAAAGTCAAAATATTTCATGAATAAAGTCATAATATTTTGACAATAAAGTAAAAATTATGAGCATAAAGTCAAAATGTTTTGAGAATAAAATCGAAATTACGTGAATAAAGTCTAAATATTTCGACAGTAAAGTCAAAATTATTTCAATAAAGTCAAAATGTTTCAAGAATAAATTCAAAATATTTTCAGAATAAAGTCAAAATTATTTCAATAAAGTCAAAATTATGAGAATAAAGTCAAAATGTTTTGAGAATGAAGTAAAATTATGAGAATAAAGTCAAAATATTTCAAGAATAAAGTCAAAATATTTTGAAAATAAAGTCAAAATTATGAGAATAAAGTCAAAATGTTTTGAAATAAAGTCAAAATATTTCAAGAATAAAGTAATATTTTGACAATAAAGTAAAAATGATGAGAATAAAGTCAAAATGTTTTGAGAATAAAGTCAAAATGATGTGAATAAAGTCAAAATATTTCAAGAATAAAGTCGAAATATTTCGACAATAAAGTCAGAATTATGGGAATAAAGTCAAAATATTTCGACAATAAAGTCGAAATGTTTTGAGAATAAAGTCAAAATGTTTCAAAAATAAAGTAAAAATTATGAGAATAAAGTCAAAATATTTCGACAAAGTCAAAATCATGGGAATAAAGTAAAAATATTTTGAGAATAAAGTCAGAATTATGAGAATAAAGTCAAAATGTTTTCAGAATAAAGTCAAAATTATTTCAATAAAGTCAAAATGTTTCAAGTCGTATATTAAATTCATAATTTTATTCTTGTAATTTCGACTTCATTCTTAAAACATTTCAACCTTTTTCTTAAAACATTTTAACTTTATTCTCATAATTTTGAATGTATTCTCAAAACATTTTGACTTTATTCTCGTAATTTTGACTTTATTCTTGAAACATTTTGACTTTATTCTCATAATTCTAACTTTGTCGAAATATTTCGACTTTATTATCGAAACATTTCAATTTATTCTCAAAACATTTGACTTTATTCTAGTAATTTTGACTTTATTTCTGAAACATTTCGACTTTATTCTCAAAAAATTTAGACTTTATTCTCATAATTTTGACTTTAATCTTAAAACATTTAGACTTTTTCTCATAACCTTGGTCTTCCATGTGTCGAAATTAATGGCTTCAGCCATTCAAAAACCCTTGTCGGTCAACTGCTATTTTTGTTTTTTCTTTCTTTGAATCACCCAAAAAGAATTTAGTCCCGTAATGTTGTTCTGTTCTGTTGGTCCCCTCCCCTCCATTTTTCTTTCTGTCTCTGCAATTTTCTCTTCCTTTCTCTTATCCGCACTCTTTTGTGGCTGTCTACTTACTTCTCTCCTTGGAAGGAGTTGTAGAAGAGATAAATCAAATCTTCCAGCAATACAGTCTCATCCAGACCACAGTCGCATAACTAATTCAGGTACTTTGTTATTTAATAGATGCAAATGCTTGTCATTTTTTATGTCAGTGCTGTTAAAACTGTCCAACCTCAACTGACTTGCTGAGTACAATGTTGCTCATTGTTCAACACCCAGTTAAACTCTCTCTAACATACATGAATCTTATGTGAAACCCTTACATTACAACTGTGTCAGCTTCCATTTCACTCCCAAGCTTTGGACTCCACCCTTCGCTTTTGTAGCATTAACCAGATACGACATCTATTCTCACTATTTGAGGTGGAAGAAAAAATAAACAAGATAAATGAAAGAATTCGTAATTAATTTCATAGTTTGTTCCCTCAGGAGTCCAAGTGTTCATTTTTTATGCACTCTAATGATAGAATATTTTTTTCAGTGATGTTTAAAGGGATAGTTCATACATAAATGAGAATTCTGTTATTAATTACTCACCTTCATGTCGTTCCAAACCTGTAAGACCTTTGTTCATCTTTGGAACACAAATTAAGATGTTTTGGATGAAATCCAAGAGCTTTCTGATGCTGCATAGATAGCAAAGCAACTGACATGTTCAAGGCCTTAAAAGGTAGTAAGGACATTGTTAAAATAGTCCATGTGACATCAGTTCTTCAACCTTAATTTATGAAGCTACGAGAATACTTTCTGTGTGCAAAGAAAACAAAATTAACCACTTAATAATTTCTTCTCTTCCGTGTCAGTCTTCGACGTGTCTTGGTACTCTTGTACTCTTTTATACCTCATTTATATAACTTTATTCTCATAATTTCGACTTTATTCTCTAAACATTTCAACTTTATGCTCATAATTGCGACTTTATTCTTAAAATATTTTGACTGTTCTCAAATTTTTTTTAATTTATCCCCATAATTTTAAATGTATTCTCAAAACATTTCGACTTTATTTTCGTAATTTTGACTTTATTTCTGAAACATTTTGTCTTTATTCTCATAATTTCGACTTTATTCTCGAAACATTTCAACTTTATTCTTGAAACATTTCAACTTCATTCTCATAATTTTGACTATATTCACAAACATTTCGACTTTATTCTAGTAATTTTGACTTTATTCTTAAAACATCTCAACTTTATCAAAACATTTCATTTTATTCTCAAAACATTTACACTTTATTCTAGTCATTTTGACTTTATTTCTGAAACATTTAGATTTTATTCTCATTATTTTGACATTATTCTCGAAACATTTTGACTTTAGTCTCATAATTTTAACTTTATTCTTGAAACATTTTGACTTTATTCTCATAATTTTAACTTTATTCTCGAAACATTTCAACTTTATTCTCGAAACATTTCAACTTTATTCTAGTAATTTTGACTTTATTTCTGAAACATTTAGACTTTATTCTTGTTATTTCGAATAACACTTTTAACGTCGCACTAAAACACCGTTGTGGACTCTAAATGGAGAACAGTGAGACCTTTACAAAAAATGATTGAGGTAGAAGACAACAAAGAACTTGCTTAAATATTTAAAGGGATAATTCATACAAAAATGAAAATTCTGTTATTAATTACTCACCTTCATGTCGTTCCAAACCTGTAAGACCTTTGTTCATCTTTGGAACACAAATTAAGATGTTTTGGATGAAATCCAAGAGCTTTCTGATGCTGCATAGATAGCAAAGCAACTGACATGTTCAAGGCCTTAAAAGGTAGTAAGGACATTGTTAAAATAGTCCATGTGACATCAGTTCTTCAACCTTAATTTATGAAGCTACGAGAATACTTTCTGTGTGCAAAGAAAACAAAATTAACCTCTTAATAATTTCTTCTCTTCCGTGTCAGTCTTCGACGTGTCTTGGTACTCTTGTACTCTTTTATACCTCATTTATATAACTTTATTCTCATAATTTCGACTTTATTCTCTAAACATTTCAACTTTATGCTCATAATTGCGACTTTATTCTTAAAATATTTTGACTGTTCTCAAATTTTTTTTAATTTATCCCCATAATTTTAAATGTATTCTCAAAACATTTCAACTTTATTTTCGTAATTTTGACTTTATTTCTGAAACATTTTGTCTTTATTCTCATAATTTCGACTTTATTCTCGAAACATTTCAACTTTATTCTTGAAACATTTCAACTTCATTCTCATAATTTTGACTATATTCACAAACATTTCGACTTTATTCTAGTAATTTTGACTTTATTCTTAAAACATCTCAACTTTATCAAAACATTTCATTTTATTCTCAAAACATTTACACTTTATTCTAGTCATTTTGACTTTATTTCTGAAACATTTAGATTTTATTCTCATTATTTTGACATTATTCTCGAAACATTTTGACTTTAGTCTCATAATTTTAACTTTATTCTCGAAACATTTCAACTTTATTCTCGAAACATTTCAACTTTATTCTAGTAATTTTGACTTTATTTCTGAAACATTTAGACTTTATTCTTGTTATTTCGAATAACACTAAAACACCGTTGTGGACTCTAAATGGAGAACAGTGAGACCTTTACAAAAAATGATTGAGGTAGAAGACAACAAAGAACTTGCTTAAATATTTAAAGGGATAGTTCATACAAAAATGAAAATTCTGTTATTAATTACTCACCTTCATGTCGTTCCAAACCTGTAAGTCCTTTGTTCATCTTTGGAACACAAATTAAGATGTTTTGGATGAAATCCAAAAGCTTTCAGATTCTTCATAGATAACAAAGCAACTGACATGTTCAAGGCCTTAAAAGGTAGTACGGACATTGTTAAAATAGTCCATGTGACATCAGTTCTTCAACCGTAATTTATGAAGCTACGAGAATACTTTCTGTGTGCAAAGAAAACAAAATTAACAACTTAACAATTTCTTCTCTTCCGTGTCAGTCTTCGACGTGTCTTGGTACTCTTGTTCTCTTTTATACCTCAATGTAAATACACTAAGTTACTGTGTAAGCAGTAGATAGCAAGCCGTCTTTGGAACACAGCCAGACACTGAGTAAACTGATCAGTCCTAAAACTAACAATGAGCATAATTAACATTTAATGAAGATTTTTGCAGTTAATTAGACTGATGCATTTCTTTGTTAATGACAGCATCCAAAGTCTCAAATCCCTCGGCATCAGTGTATCTCACTGAGGCCCCTTAGATTCCCTCTGGCAAATGTAGTCTAGTTTTCCAGTTAAGCACGCTAACATTTAAAGCTTTCATATGCTCCACATCTACAGCCCCACGTGTGCCGTTGTGTTTGAGTTCAGACTCAGCAGTTCTGTTCTGCTAACACATCACTGCCCTCTTCATCATGAATCCCTGCACATTTCTCAGCTGCACTCCGTCACAATGGCGTCCTGGGCAAAATATGCTAAGCACGCATAACCGCGTGCAATCAATAACGGCGTGCATGCTTTCGGCTTTTTGCATGCATGTGGATCCTCAGAGGGAGGATGAATGGGAGGCTGTTTAATACATCTGCCCATTGTGCGCGTGCAAGGTTGGAAGCGTAGCTTAAGGACGCAGAGTGAGTCTGTCATGATGAACTGCTAGGGACGCTTGTGCGTTATTCCTTTAATGGAAAGATGGATGGCTTCTTTCATTGTTAAATACGAGTTTAAAAACACTCCTTAATGCAATTTACCTTGGTCTTGGAAGGTAAAACAAAAGCGAAATTCATTTATTTTTGTGTCTGTAGCAAAACAAAACATTATGAATATTAAAGAGATGGTTCATGCAAAAATTCTGCTATTGTCTATTCATTTCATGATGCTTTTTGTGAATGGTGACCATGATTTTTTTTTTTTTTTTTTTGGTGAATGTGTTTCCCTCACTGAATAAAAAATTGAAGAATTGCAATTTTTACCATTTTCCTTTTCTCACAATTCTGAATTTATTTCTGGACATTCTGATTGTTTTCTCTGAATTATCAGGGCTTTTATTTCAGAATAAAAAATCTGAAGCTAATTGTGATTTTTTTTTCTTCTTTCTTCTCAGAATTGCAAATTTATATCTCACAAATTTGAGTTTATATCTTGCAATTCTGACTCTTTTTCTCAGAACTGCTTACTGCATATAGGGAAAATGTATATATGTGACCCTGGACCATAAAACCAGTCATAAGGGACATTTTTTTTAAATTGAGATTTATACATCATCTGAAAGCTGAATAAATAAGCTTTCCATTGGTGTATGGAAAATATATGGCCGAGATACAACTATTTAAAAAAATCTGGAATCTGAGGGTGGAGAAAAATCTAAATATTAAAAAATTCACATTTAAAGATGTCAAAATTAAGTTCTTAGCAATGAATATTACTAATCAATAATTAAGTTTTGATATATTTATGGTTGGAGATGTACAAAATATCTTCATGGAACATGATCTTTATTTAATATCCTAATGGTTTTTGGCATGAAAGAAAAATTTATAATTTTGACCCATACAATGTATTTTTGGCTATTGCTACAAATACGAATGAATACTTTTATTTCATGATAATGATATATGTGACCCTGGACCACAAAACCAGTCTTAAGTCGCTGGGGTATATTTGTAGCAATAGCCAAAAATACATTGTATGGGTCAAAATTATTGATTTTTCTTTTATGCCAAAAATCAAATTAAGTAAAGATCATGTTCCATTAAGATTTTTTGTAAAATTCCTACTGTAAACATATCAAAATGTAATTTTTGATTAGTAATATGCATTGTTAAGTACTTAATTTGGACAACTTTAAAGGTGATTTTCTCAGTATTTTGATTTATTTACACCCTCAGATTCCAGATTTTCAAATAGATGTATCTCGGCCAAATATTGCCCTATCCTAACAAACCATACATCAATAAAAAGCTTATTTATTGAGCTTTCATATGATGTATAGCTCTCAGTTTTGTAAAATTTAACCTTATGACTGGTTTTGTGGTCCAGGGTCACATATATCACAATATAGTTATTTCTGTTTATATAGGGCCTTTATGCTATTTAATTTTTTGATACCATTGAAATTTCATAATTCTTGTCATCAGTGCTCAAACAATAGGATATAAAAACTACAGTAGAACTAAAAAATGTTACATATATTGTCCAAAGTATTTAAATGTTAAAAAAACAGCATATTTTTCACTGTCCAAATTAAATATATATTTATTCTTATTAATGTTACAAAAGTGATTTTGTCAAAAGCAATGAGAGATTTTCTCTCTTTTGTTGTTTGATGAACATGAATGACAGACAGCAGGAATATTAGACTGCTGTCACTTTAAGAGCTGCCTAGATTTAAATTACTGTGTTTACGAGGATACTTGCAAAGAGAGATATTTTGACACATACAAGTGTGTGTATTTATCTGTTCAATGCCTGTGGCAAAAATAACAAAGTGGCAAAAATTACAAAAATAGCAGACTTTAAGTCTTCTCATATGTGTGCCTCTCTGACAGCGCTCAGACACCTATAGTAAAAAGAGTTCTCTTTGGCTGCTGATTGTGTTTCAACAGCCTAAAATCACTTGTTTTTAAACCGCAATGCTCAAAAACGTGTGCAACAATAGGTTTTCTTGACCACGTAGCTCACCCCTAGTATATATACGGAGAATGTTCCACATTAAAGCATGTTTTGTTTGTCACCAAACATTTTCTGCTATTATTCATTATTTACCTCTATTTTCTCCACCTTAAAAAAACTAAGTTGTTGAGAAGCTCAGACTGATTAGAGAAACTCCACACTCTCAGTCAGCAGTGTGATAGAGTCATGAGTGTTTGACAGATGGCATCATGGGACCGCTGCTGAAAGCGGGTGTGAGTCTGAGAAAAGGCCTACCTGTTTTAATTAGGCAGGAATGCATCTCTAAGCACAGCTGTGCGCTCTCACACACTGTCTTTGCTTTTGTCGGGCCAGCTGTGAGACAGGCCTTCCTGTCAGTTCGACAATCTTTCCGTGCGGAGAGGCTGATCAATCCCTCTCCCTCGAGAGCGGCGTGCACAGAGAAATCGGTGTAAAACAAAGACCTGTGTGCCATTCTACATCCATGTTAACTTTTGCTTCGTTTTCAGTGGTCAGACTTCAAACGAAAGTGAAAACGTGTAAGTCTGAAATTAAACCTAATCTTAAAAGTGAAACTACAATTATTTAATTCACATGAGAATAAAAATGGTCAACATTTACACATTTATTCACCCGCTATCTGTTTTCTTCCACGGAACATAAAATATGAATTTCTCTAGAAAATCCTGACTGCTGTTTTTAAAATACAACAATATATTGTATGATATAAAGAGAATGAAGACTAGGCCTGTCAAAAGTTCCTTTCAAGCGATCCATATGACTCATGCAGTATACTGTAAACATTTTGAAGCTAAAGCTTTGTGTTATGAATAAATGTATAAAAGATTTTCAGTGAATAACTGGGCTGTTTTCACACAAAGTGGTTTCTGAAGACTTTGACATTTTTATAATGCTTTCTTCATTTTGGAGCCTGTCCGAGAGCCCAACTCCGAAGTTAACTTCAAAACAGTCACCTTTGTGTTCCACAGAAGAAAAAGTCATACATACATGTACATACAGTTGAGGTCAAAAGTTTACATACACCTTTCAGAATCTGAGTTTAAAAAGTTAATTATTTTACCAAAACAGGAGGGATCATACAAACTGCATGTTATTTTTTATTTAGTGCTGACCTGAATGAGATGTTTCACATAAAAGATGTTTACATCTAGTCCACAATAGAAAATAATAGTTGAATTTATAAAAATGACCTTGTTCAAAAGTTTACATACGCTTGATTCTTACTACTGTTATCTGAATGATCCACAGCTGTGTTTTTTGTTTAGTAATAGTTGTTCATGAGTTCCTTGTTTGTCCTGAACAGTTAAACTGCCCGCTGTTCTTCAGAACAATCCTTTAGGTCCCACAAATTCTTTGGTTTTTCAGTTTTTTTGTGTATTTGAACCTTTTCCAACAATGACTGTATGATTTAGAGATCCATCTTTTCACACTGAGAACAACTGAGGGGCTCGTATGCAACTATTATATAATGTTCAAATGCTCACTGATGCTCCAGAAGGAAAAAATATGCATTACAAGCCGAGGGTGTAAATTTTTGAACAGAATAAAAGTGTACATTTTTCTATTTTTCCTAAATATCATATTTTTTTCATTTAGTACTGCCCTTGAGAAGCTACAGAAGATACTACCATATTTTCCAGAAGCTATGAAGTTACCCTGATCTTCAAATTCAAAAGTTTTTAATGCATTGTGTTTCCTTCTGAAGCATCAGTAAGTGTTTGAACCTTCTGTAATAGTTACATACGAGTACCTCAGTTGTCCTCAGTGTGAAAATATGGATCTCAAAATACAAAATTGCAAATAATATTAATTTTTGGGTAATATTAATTATTCATTCAATGAATTCCAAATGTGTGATTTAGTGTTTAGTATTTAGCATGAGAAAAAAAATCATCTTCAGACATGATATGACTTGTTAGATCTAAATGTTATGTTTTGTAAATTGTAAAAATGTATAAAATGTATATTTGACAGCATTTTTATACAACTTACAGTGCATTCAAGGTATACAATGCATACCTGTAGTGTTTCAAGCTTCATGTTTCACCAGTTGAGCTGATACATGAAGGCTGTTTTCTCTTGGGTGTTTTTCTGCAGTCCTTTGTAGGTTGCTCCCTGTAGTTTATTTGTAACGGCGAGAGGTGAGTGGATTCTACGCTCTGCTCCATTGGAGTCTGGTCACTGGTGTGAAAAAAGGGAGGGCCGGACAGAGTTATCTCGACTCAAAGTAAACATGATACACTCAAGCAAAAGCAGACAAAGCATACATCCCATAAATCTGTTGAATCAGTGAACCAAATGGTTTAGACTAGCATTTGAAGTCTCTACGCTGAAGTGCTGGCATGATTGTTCTGGTGACCCAAAAAAGGCCAGGGCCTGTCACATATCTCCCTCAGGAATACATCCCTATGATTGTACAAATGCCAACAGACAGGGCCAGGTCTCTTTGTCAGCGCTGAACAGAGCCTGACAGAAGGTGCCGAGTTCATAATCACAAAAATGAAAATTCTGTCTCATGGAGACAAAAGAAAATACAGTTTGAAAAACTTCAGGGTCCAAACAAGATTGTCTAATATATTGCTTTGGTGGACTATTGACTTCAGTTGACTGTCATCTGGGAGCAAAGTTATGAACAATATTTACAGCAGATATCTCAAGTTAATCCTATTACAGCTGAAACCGAAGCTTTTTAAGCGCTTGTGTTTGTGAGACGTTCTCTCTGCGAGTTTCAAAGATTTAATACCAGTCCCACAGGCCTAATACCAATCATCAAGCCTAGTTACACTCCCATTGGCTCGACTGCTTATGAAACATATTTTGATTGCTTTCAAGTATGAAACGTCGACTTTGAATCTTGTATGTGGCGGCAGTGTGGTGTATTTAATAAAACGGAATAATTAAATAGTCAAATATCATCGACAATTTCTGTTCCTGAGCCCCACAGAGGGTTTAGGTAACAATCAGAATGGCGAATTGAGTTTAACTTGCCGTGCGGCGGAATAGACCTCTCGCAAACTTAATTATGCTACATGGTCTCAGAGGGAACTTCAAATGCTTGCAAAGCAACAATGCCTCCAAACCAAACCGTTCTTAATTTATTGAAAATATTTGTTTTACTTTTACAGGCTAAACCTCTGCTGACTTGTTACATAACAGAGAATTTTATGGCTGTGTTTATGTTGTATTAATTTCAAGTGCCACTCTGAATTCTTATAGGCTTATATCTGTATCTCTATACCTTTATTCACTATGTTGGTTATGTAAGCCTGCAGTGCGTTTATATTTATATGTCCCTTTGGTGAAAAGATCTGCAGAGTAAATAACCGTAAATGTGCAGTTTGTCAAGCCACACCATTCACTAAACCCCACTATGTGTGAAATTGAATCTGTATTGTTGCCGCAAGGTTCTCCAGAACTTCCTCTGAGTAAAGCTGTGCTAATTTGCAGCCGGCTACAGTGTCATTCCAAATTTACATTCCCAATGACACACGGACTTTACATGCTGTAGGTTCCTCCGCACACTGTGGGGGAACATTATAGCCTCGGGCCCCAAGTCAAACAATCAGGACAGGAAGTTCCATCACTCCTGTCCTCCAATCAGGTGCTCCACCGGTGCTGCTAGGTGACAGAAGGGCTTGATTGGCCCAAAGCATCACCCAGTGCTCGGTAGGACACCAGAGGACACTGGGAAGGACTGTGGATCCATAGCCAACAGGAGAACAGGATAAAAATACTCTGCTGACAAGTCAATTAATCAGGGTTTGAAGGTGTTACAATGGAGGAGAAGAGTCATGAGGTGAAGATCGGCGGGTGTTTACAGGTTCACAGGGAAATGAGGTAAGAATAATGATGTAACATCAGTTTTACCCTTCTGTCAAACCCACAGTCAATTGCAAATATGAAAATCCACAAGAAACTTCATTATTATTTAAAACTTATAATAACTAATATCCAATTCATTTTCAAACTGTAATTTTCTCAATTTATGCAAAAAGTGGGATTTTTTTATTTACTTATGCATATTAAAGTCATGGTGTAACAGAAGTAGAGATGACTCTTCCATATTTTGATTTACTGAGTGAAAGAAAGAATGAACAACGGTGACATGGTGCAATTATGCGATATGAATGCAAGCTTGCAGTCAGTCGGAAGAAAGTTTCAGGGTTTAGGTGGATGGAATGATTGGAGAAGTCTGGCATATGTCACCAGACAGAACTGGATTATGAAGTTTTGACATTTTAATTAAAATTTACAAAGTGAAAACATGCATGGATTAATCATTCAGAATAAAGCCCTATTCGGACGGTAATTGTTTCTCATGTGGACATCTGTAAAAATAAATTTACATGGCACCTCATGGTTTGGGATGGCGATTTATTTACAGTGGAGCTCTGTGATCCTACAAACCCAGGAACACATTGCTTCTGTGGCCAGTCACATAAAAAAAATAATTGACAAAATAGCTCTTATTACTGTGTGAAATGTATTAAATTACTTATGTAAAATGTATTCTTCTTATTCCAAGCATATTTTATAATATATAATTATTATTTGATTATTTAATTCCCTTGTTTAAATATAGGAAAATAGACATGCTATTTTCTATATAATTCTACGCGACGTAGTATATAATACACATTTTAAAATTGTATTGCATACCTGCTGCTGCCATAAAATAAAGACCCACTTAGAAAGTTTTTGTGCTTTTCTTCTCTTTCTACTCCCACTTGCTGTGGTGGAGCACGTATGAAATGTTGTTCTTGTAAATACTTTTTTAGCATTTTAGAAATAAATATGCATGGAAATTACTGCAAAGTACAACAGTTACCGTATGATGTTCAGCAGTGCTCAAAAAGGATTTTAACATTGAATTTTGAATCAATTTCTTACTCTGAGATGTGTATTCAGACGGCAATTAAGTTCAGCCGGGGATTTTTACACGGGAGATGAGAAATAAACAGACATTCTGGATTCGGACAGCAATAAAATCACCAATTACCCCCTGTAAATGTTGAAAATAACTAGAAAAAGAGATGAAACGAGTGAATTTCCATTTCAGGCCAACTTTATGAATACACTAAATGCTAGCTATGAAATTAGCCATAGTAAGACAAAAAATGTTTTAAATGTAATTTCCTTCACAATGCGTGATTTGAAATGTAGTCGAATTTTCATTACCCCTATGAAGAATATACCTCAATATTATGTGTGCTAGTTGGTGAAAGACCTAAATTCTTTGTCATTTTCTATTAAGAAATGTGATTTTTGATTTGTTTGACACTTTTGTTATAAAATTTGGAACAAAGTGATGAGACATGATCCAACTTCACTTCCAAAGAATGAAATGCTCCTTTTATACCCAAACATGATATCCTCACCTATTTCCATTTCACCTGCCCCTGTCCCAACTTTTTTTGGAGTGTGTTGCAGCCATCAAAATCAAAATTTGGCTATATTTACAAAATAAAATTAAAAGTTGGCCACTGAAAACATTGGATTTTTTTTCTTTGTACTTTAGTCAATTAAATAAAGGTTAAAGAAGAGATAGCAGATAGCATAACAGATAACATATTAATTTCACGAAACGTCCCAACATTTTTGGAATTGGGGTTGTATTTTGTTATATTTATTTTGATTTTTTAATCCTATAAGTTTTAGTTAAACATACTAAATACACTGGGCAACTTTTTGAGCAATGTTGCTGGGCAGTGTTGCTGTCAACGGGCAATCAGTTGAGACACAGGGCCCACAACCAAGCCAGATAGAAATTAGTTTCCCATT
Organism: Garra rufa; assembly: GCF_049309525.1. Lineage (NCBI taxonomy): Eukaryota > Metazoa > Chordata > Actinopteri > Cypriniformes > Cyprinidae > Garra > Garra rufa. The sequence continues at coordinate 20,622,333 of NC_133369.1, forward strand.
TTCAATGGGACAGTGCCCAAGCAACATAGTTTGGCAACATTGCCAAAAAATTGCCCTGTGTTTAATCAGCCTAATAGTCTGCACCGATAGCCTCGTGGACAGCACGCCGACATACAGCAGCGTTGTGCTTCGGGCGTCCCAAGTTTGTGGATCTCTCCCACTTTGGTTCCTGTCAACTAACTGTCCTATCAAAATAAAGGCAAAAAAAACCTCTTAAAAATACATAACTGGTGTGCCTTATCCACCTCCACTGTCTTTACTGCAAATGAACATACAGCTGAGCAGAAAAGGACATCAAGCATTGCTTCTTAAAACCATTCACATTAATTCAGAAGCCTCTTGGCAGAAATACTGCATAACAATGCACTGAGGTGTCTCCTCAACGCCAGTGTGAGTGTGAGCTGTCAATCAGCCCTGCTAACACTGGGTTACAGATGAGAGATGTGTGGCCCCCTGTAGGAGGTGCTGTCAGGTTGATGTGATCTCCTTGTCAGTGCTGTGGATGGGATGTCCAGAAGCTCTGGAGCAGTGACCACAGGCAGAATGCCTGGCCGGAAAGTGCTGTTCAGCAACAAGTCTCCAATTCTAGCACAAAATGTGACTCTGTCTTCTAATAGTGGGGATTTACATTTTATAGTTATTGTAGCAGGAGAATATCTTCTCATTTACTCGAGAAAATGCAGATCCATGTACAGGCACTCCTAGGCCCTTAAAACTTCCAGGCTAATTGGCCAGAACAAGCCGCAAAGTGGATGAGATTTTATGCTGATAGTCCAAAATCTGGTTCTGTGAGGCGTTTGCTTGAGTAAAACAGGCGTAACTCTGTCAGCTCTGCTTTTACGTTGAGAGAATATTGCAGTTGATGGAATGGTGCAGACCCGGGCCATGAACCCACATGGACAACTGTAGAGATATTAATTTCACATGATCCCTCTGACAATAAGAATGAAAGGCAGCGAGTGAAAAAAAGGTCTTGCGGGTCTCCATCACCCCCTATGATGAATGATCTCCCTGACAGAACGTGCAGTCAAAGTCCACCGGTCCGCCACCTGAGATACTGTGGTATTGATTTCCGTGTAGACATTCAGCGTGAACCTCGGAGCTCTGGGCCCTTTGATAAAAGCTTTCATCCATAACGGCAACCGTGCGGGTAAACCGTCTGAGACACGAAGTCTGGAACAAGCTGTTTTTTAGAGTGATACCAATGTCTTCACTATGCCCTCTCACATTACAGTCAATGCCACCATCGTTATTGATCTCTCAGCGTTTAGTTTGTTGTGTTCCAGCACCCTTGGTGTGACCCCGTTATTTCCCATCACTTGAGATATCTTTCACTGCTTCTGATGCCACAGATCAATTTTACTATAAACTGAAGGATTTTGGCAACACCCAAATTCTAAATGATTTACATTTAGATATATTAAAGGGACAGTTTACCCAAAAATGAAAATGCTGTCATTAAAGGGATGGTTCGGAGTAGAATTGACTTCATTGCTATGCACTCCGAAGCCCATGTAAATACCCCATCCGAAGTTTTTTTTACCTTAGTCAAACATTTATGGAGATATTAAGAGTTTTTCGAATTGCTTGTTACAGGAGTGAATGGTACATGTGATGTATCTCGTAAATTGCACCACTAAACGTGCAAGTAATCTTACCAAACTTGTACAGTAGTGTAAATAGGTTATGTACTCACAAAACGCTGCATCAGCACATTTGTAAGTCCACCATGAGTGTTTTAAAAACACGTTTTAGCCAATCCCTACTAGTCTCAAAAACTACAAATGGCGACACGTCGATGTCACTTCCCTGGTTTGAAAAAAGCACGTAAAAGTCCTCCTACAAGTTGACATGCACACAGATGTAGTAGGAGGACTTTTACGTGCTTTTTTCAAACCAGGGAAGTGACGTCGACTTGTAGTTTTTGAAACTAGTAGTTCTCGGGTAAAACGTGTTTTTAAAACACTCATGGTGGACTTACAAATGTTCTGTTGCAGCGTTTTGTGAGTACATATCCTATTTACACTACTGTACAAGTTTGGTAAGATTACTTGCACGTTTAGTGGTGCAATTTACGAGATACATCACATGTACCATTCACTCCTGTAACAAGCAATTCGAAAAACTCTAATATCTCCATAAATGTTCGACTAAGGTAAAAAAAAACTTTGGATGGGGTATTTAGATGGGCTTCGGAGTGCATAGCAATGAAGTCAATTCTACTCCGAACCATCCCTTTAATTACTCACCCTCACGTCGTTCCAAACACACAAGACCTTCATTCAGCTTCGAAACACAAATTAAGATATTTTTTATTAAATTTGAGAGCTTTCTGACACGGCATAGACAGCAACGCAACGCATATCTTTAAAGTACACTACCAGTCAAAAGTTTTTGAAAAGTAAGATTTGTAATGTTTTTTAGTCTCTTCTGCACACCAAGCCTGCATTTATTTGATCCTAAACACAGCAAAAGCAGTAATATTATGAAATATTACTATTCAAAATAACTGCTTTCTATTTGCATATATGTGACCCTGGACCACAAAACCAGTCTTAAGTCGCTGGGGTATATTTGTAGCAATAGCCAAAAATACATTGCATGGGTCAAAATTTTTTATTTTTATTTTATGCCAAAAATCATTAAGAAATTAAGTAAAGTTCATGTTCCATGAAGATTTTTTGTAAAATTCCTACTGTAAACATATCAAAATGTAATTTTTGATTTGTAATATGCATTGTTAAGAACCTAATTTGGACAACTTTAAAGGTGATTTTCTCAGTCTTTTTGATTTTTTTGCATCCTCAGATTTCTGATTTCAAATAGATGTATCTCGGCCAAATATTGTCCTATCCTAACAAACCATACATCAATAGAAAGCTTATTTATTGAGCTTTCATATGATGTATAAATCTCAGTTTTGTCAAATTTAACCTTATGACTGGTTTTGTGGTCCAGGGTCACATATTTTAAAATGTAATTTATTTCTGTGATTTCAAAGCTGAATTGTCCTCCAGTCGCATGATCCTTCAGAAATCATTCTAATATTCTGCTTTGCTGCTCAAAAAACATTTATTATTATTATGTTGAAAATAGAGTAGAATTTTTTCAGTTTTTTTATGAATAGAAAGATCAGCATTTATATGAAATAGAAACCTTTTGTAACATTATAAATGTATTTATCATCACTTTTGATCAATTTAAAGCATCCTTGCTAAATAAAAGTATTAATTTCTATAATTTCTTGATCTTTGGATCTTTCTATTCATCAAAGAATCCTAAGAAAAACAGTTTTAAATATTTATGATAATAATAATAATAATAAAATGTTTATTGAGCAGCAAATCAGCATATTAGAATGATTTCTGAAGGATAATGTGTCAAAGACTGGAGTAATGATGCTGAAAATGTGACTGCACAACTCATAAATATCGCTATTAATCAATATTGATGTTGAAACAAAATACATTCTTACTTCTTAAATATTGCTATTAATCAATATGATGTTATAATAACAGAATAACAACAAAAAGAAAATCCAGAAAAATGCATTTCAAAAAAGTTATAAATTGATTTGCATTTTAATGAGTGAAATAAGTATTTGATCCCCTGTCAATCAGAAAGATTTCTGGCACCCAGGTGTCTTTTATACAAGTAAGAAACTTAGATTAGGAGCACTCCCTTTAAGAGAGTGCTCCTAATCTCAGCTTGTTACCCGTATAAAAGACACCTGTCCACAGAAGCAATCAATCAGATTCCAAACTCTCCACCATGGCCAAGACCAAAGAGCTGTCCACAGATGTCAGGGACAAGATTGTAGACTAACACAAGGCTGGAATGAGCTACAAGACCATCGCCAAGCAGCTTGGTGAGAAGGTGACAACAGTTGGTGCGATTAGTCGCAAATGTAAGAAACACAAAATAATCGTCAATCTCCCTCGGTTAGGGGCTCCATGCAAGATCTAACCTCGTGGAGTTTCAATGACCATGAGAACGGTGAGGAATTTTATAGTCCATAATTTATAACTTTTTGTATGTGTTTTTCTGGATTTGTTTGTTGTTATTCTGTCTCTCACTATTAAAATAAACCTACCATTAAAATTATAGACTGATTTCAATTAAGTTTAACTCTTTACTCTAAACGTCCCTAACACTGATTTTAACACTGGAGATTTTGCTCTGCACCCTTTCCCGATCCTGCCCCCCTCTCTTCCATTTTGCTTCCTGTCTACATAAGTAAAGCATAATAAAGATAAAAATGGCAACAACAACAACAACAAAAAAAACTTAAAAAGGATAGGGATCCCTTAATTATATGGGCTCTTTGGTATTTAACAAATTGAAAACTCCTGCGACTGTAAATTGTCTAGGGTTGAGCTGCAGAAAAGGCCTTTCTCATGAATTGTATTTAATGTTTAGTGGATACTTTTCTTCTTTGAAAAGAACGATCACCGCTCCTCTTTCTGTGTGCTGTGTGTCTGGCCCCAGGGAAGCGAAAAGCACTTTGTTAAGGTGTGCACGGCACCTTAGTAGAGAGAGAACTCATTTATAGGCTACACTCTGAGCTTGTTCCACTTTATTAGGACACAGCCAAGTCACCAAAGGGGCTGGAGAGTGTGGTCAGACTAGCAGAATGTTCTCTGAAAAGAGCTTCTTCCATGAATAACTCCCAGGAGCTTTTTCTAAGAAAAACAATGGACCCTTAAACCCTTATCACCTCTGTAATAGAGGGAAGCAGACTTTTCCATTACATCAAAACAAGAGGGTTTACATTATTACAGTTATAGGAACACTGTATGACTGCAGTCAGCTGCTAGGCAAAGATGAGTACCATTAACATCAAACAGTGCTGATAACTGCAGTAATGCACATTCGTAAAATGCTTTTATGATACAGGCCTTCATTCCGCACAGCATATGTTCACAGCGCAGACTAGCAAACTCTTTCCATCTATCAACACGTTATTACAAACCAGAGAAGCACTGCTCTGTGTTGTTTTATATATAAACATCTTTGGTCAGTTCATATATCATGCCTGTGAATTAATAATAAATGACAGATGGCTCAAAAGAAGTCAATAAAAGCTGAAGTGTGTACTTTTTTATACCTTCCCTATCCCAGCTTAATATGCAGAAACTAGTGTAACTAAATAAATGTACTTGGTTTTTCAAATGTCTTCCATTTGTGGCATTTACAGCTTTTGACCCTTGTAGAAAACGATTTATTGTCTAACAATATTTCAGGATGAGATTTAAAAAAAAAACAAAAAAAAAAAACAGTAATATATATGTTATTGTTAATAATTTATTTTTAAAGTTATATAATTATTGCAGAGTAAGATGATAAAATGTTTTTTATGTTATTTACAAAAACAACAACAAATAATAATAATAATAATAATGCAGAATTAGATGATTAAATTAGTATTATAATTATTATTACTACATTTACTTATATGTTACTTTATTATTATTATTATTGTTAATATTATGACACTGTTATTACTTATTTACTGCTATTATTAACAATAATAAATAATATTAATAATAATAATAATGCAGAATGAGATTATACAAATTATGATTATTATTATGATTATTATATTTTTCTATTTGATGTATTATATTATTATTATTATTATTATTACATTTATTTTTAAAGTTATTTAATTATTGCGAGATCAGATGAAAAAATGTTAAACTGTTATTATTAACAACAACAAATAATATTATGTATAATAATAATGCAGAATGAGATGATAAAATAAAAATATTATTATTTTTATCATTAGTATTATTTAATTTATTATTAGTTTTATTATTATTATTATTATTATTAATACATTTATTTTTTTAAGTAATTTAGATTATAAAAATGTTAAACAAATAATAATATTAATAATAATAATAATAATAATAATAATAATGCAGAATGGGATTATTAAATTATTGTTATTATTGTTGTCATTATTATAATTTTTTATTTATTATTATTATTAAATGTATTTTTAAAGTTGATTAATGATTGCAAGATGAAATGATAAAAATGTTATCATCATTATTTAAAAAAAAATTTGATGATAAAAATGTTAAACTGTTGTATTATTACCAAAAAAACAACAACAAATAATACTAATGAGATTATTAAAATATTGGTATTGTTATTATTATTATTATTATTAAATGTTTAATTATTGCAGGATGACATTATTAAAAATGTTAAACTGTTATTATTAACAACAAATAATATTGATAATTAATAATAATATTAACAATAATGTAGTATTAGATGATAAAAAAGATTATTAATTTTAAATAAAATTTAAACTTATTAACAACAACAACAACATAATAATAATAATAATAATAATGCAGAATGAGATCATAAAAGTATTATTATTTTTTATTATTATTATCAAATGTATTTTAAGTTGATTAATGATTGCAAGATGAGATTATAAAAATGATAAAATATTATTAATAATAATTCAGAATGAGATGACAAACAAAAAAATAATATTATCATAATTTTTTAATTAATTAATTATTATTATTAATAAATGTATTTTTAAAGTTGTTTATTGCAGGATGAGATGATAAAAATGTTCAACTGCTGTTGTTGCTGTTATTATTATCATTATTGGCAGCGTAACAAGAAATTTAGCTTCAGTTACAATTTTAAAAGGTCAAAATAAATGACAAGAATTTAGAAAAAATAACTTTTTATATGTATTTTTTCTTCTACTATGCTCAGTTTAAAGAGGATTAAAATTAAAATGTACATATGTAAAATATCAGAACCAGATCTGAAGGAGATGGGGGTAGTGTTCAGAAAACCTGTTTGAAATGAAAATAAAAATGATGAAAACAATCATTATTTTAGCTTTATAACCTTCAGCTTAAAGGGGTCATATGACGCGGTTTCTTGTTTTCCTTTGTCTTTTGAGTGTTACAAGCTGTTTGTGCATAGATAATATCTGTAAAGTTGCAAAGTTTAAAGTCTCAAAACAAAAAAGAGATAATTATTATAAAAGTTAAGACTCAGCCACACCTCCCTAAAAGCCTTGTTCAAACATGCCCCCACTGGTCCACGTCACGGGTGAGTAGATTAGCGTAACACCGCCCATATGTATATGGAAAGAAAGAAGGCGTTACTTTTACCGGCTGTAGTAATGTTGCAGCCACCATGTTGAGGAGAGGCAGTGTGTTTCATTGCGAAAGCAAATCAGTGGTTAAGTTATATTTACAACACTGTTCTAGAATATTCACATTTCACAGAGGACTGTTTCCTGAACCTGGGAGAGCAGCTTACAATGCCAGCTGTACACAAAGGGTTAAGGCTAAAGTGGGGCAATTCCAATGTCACAAGAACAGTGTGCTCTTCTGACTGATGGCCTGTAAGTATGTTTTCATATTTAAAGAATTTAGTACTAAATATTCAAACGTGAGTTTTGAGCATTGTAGAGTAGTGCGTGTTGTTTCTCGTTCTATGATCGCAAATGCAGACACGGTGTTATGTTTACACGGCAAGACAGTATGATTCATTATAATCAGTAGTTATGTCCCCACTGAATGCAACAAATGCCTCGTTTATAATGGGTTTTATTCTTTCGGTCTTGTCACGCCGAGAAACGGCATCACAACATGAAAAGGGGCATAATATTTCCTTCACACGCTTGAGGTATTCAGCCAATCACAACGCACCATATAGCTGGCCAATCAGAGAACACCACGGTTTCCATCAACGATGAGTTTTGTAAAAATCGAAGCGTTTCAGAAAGGCGTGGCAGAGAGGAGCAACAATGATGTACAGTATGTGGAAAATAATATGCTTTTTGAACCTCAAACTGCATAAACACATTGCATTACAACAAATACACAAAACAATGCTCTTTTTAGCAACATCATATACACCCTTTAAAAAGAAGACCCAGAGTTTGTTGTTTCATTATAATTTGTCTTATAATTAAGTTTTCTTTAACTGTCATCAACTACCATGTTTATGAAACAACACATCAAACAAAACTCTTTTAAAACCACTACAAATGTTCTGGGATCCGGCTGCTGGTGTTCCTCTGTCAGCTCAAGCTGAACGCTCAGCACAACGTCTCTGATATTTAGAAAGCTACGAATGCAGCATATTCTAAGCTCTGTCACTAACGCAGCAGGAACACACTTTCAGCTAAT
>NC_133369.1:20635518-20678018 GCF_049309525.1 Garra rufa
ACATTATCTAAATCAGCCTGTTACAGCAACTCTTAAAGGGACAGTTCACCCAAAAATGAAAATTAATACGATTTACTCATTCTCAAGCCATCTTAGGTGTATTTGACTTTCTTCTTCTAACCAAAACAATTGCAGTTATATTAAAAAATGTCTTGGCTCTTCCAAGCTTTACAATGGCAGTGAATGGGTGTTAATATTTTAAAGTCAAATAAAGTGCATCCATCCATCATAAAAAGCATTCCACATGGTTCCAGAGGGCTAACAATGGCTTTCTGAGCAGAACTGATGCATTTGTGTAAGAAAAATATCCATATTTAAAACTTAATAAACCGTAATTTTTGCACTCTAAAAAATGCAGGGTTATTTATTTTTACCCAAATGCTGGGTTCAGCCTACTAGGTCATTTTTTGGGTTGTTTTTAATATTTTTACCTAGGTGCTGCATAGTTTTTCTGCACCACCTGCTTGTTGGGTCATTTTATTGGGTTATTTAAAAAAATTTTTTTACCAAGGTGCTGGGTAGTTTTTCTGTAACTAAGCTGCTTAGTCATTTTTAATGCTGGGTTGAGCCGGTCTCGATTTGGTGCACTTCAGCAAGATAAAGGTTTGTATACATTTTATTTCATTTATAATGTCTTTACTCTGCTGTAAATTATATTATTTTATGCAACGCAACATTCATACATTTATTTGTTATAATACTGAATTTAATTTAATTCAATGTTAAAATATGTTCTCTAATCTCAGTGTTTGTTTATGGGCAGATTATGGAGTCAGTCACAGCATCTTTTAGCTATAAGTGAAACATGAGGCAGTGGTCTAAAGTTTGCAGTTTCCCCAGCGAACAGCAGCTCATCACTGATTCAGATTTCAGCAACACTGTCACAAGAATTAGCACTATTTCGGTGAAAATGGTGATTACAGAGGACAGTTGAATACACTTAAATTAAAATACTGCTTTTAAAATTTTACATTTTTATTTCTAAAATGATTGTTAAACGAGTTCAATTGTATGTAATATTGTAAACTATGCTGTATTCACCCAAATAAATTACATTTGGCTTAGATTTTTGTCCATGGGTGTTCTTGCTTAATAATAAATGTTCATCTTTTGATTACTGCTGTTGGCACTATAATTCTCTGTGTGATTTTTCATTTCCAGCCCATTTTAAGCCAGCAATATAAACAATAATTTATTAAAATAAAACAACCCAACATGTTGGGTAAAAACATTTACCCCAACCAGCTAGGTCAAAATAAACTAGTATGTGTTCTGTCTAATATTTACCTAGCGCTGGGTTGCCAAATAACCTAAGCTGGTATATTTTTAACCCAGCATTTTTTAGAGTGTAGCTCAGAGCTGTGTGGAGTATATTTGATGATGGATGGATGCACTTTATTAGACTTCAAAATCTCAACACCCATTCACTACCATTATAATGCTTAGAAGAGCAAGGACATTTTTTAATATAACTCCGTTTGTATTTTGTCAGAAATAAGAAAGTCATATACATCTACGATGGCTTAATAGTGACTAAATCATGGGGTAATTTTCATTTTTGGGTGAACTATCCCTTTAAAAGGAAGAAGGTTTTTTTATTGTTGTTTTTTTAACAAGTACACTGCAAACAATGCTTTTCTTACTTAGATGTTTTGTCTTGTTTCCAGCCAAAATATCTAAAAATTCCTAAATCAAGAAGGATTTTCTAGACGAGTAAAACATTTTTTCTTGATAAAAGTTTTTGCTTAGAACAATCTGCCAATGGGGTAAGCAAAAAAAAAATCTTCCTTCAAACAGAAAACAAGATTATTTTTCTTACACCACTGGCAGATTATTTTGCTTGTTTCAAGCAAAAATGCACTTATTTTTTACTTGTTTATTCTGAAAACAAGACAATAATTTTTAAAATCTAAGTAAAAAAAAAAAACGTTTGCAGTTGGTTGCACTTTCCCTTTAAGAAGTGATTGCAAAATAATGATGATGCACTTCATATAATAATATGGCAACAGTGCTTTAGTCACAATGCTTTAATCATCATGAGAACAGACGTTTCGACAAGCAAGTTGCATTAGACGCCCACAATACACTCAAACAGCGAGGTTCATTTGAGCGTAAGTGTTGCAGTCTGCCTCCTACTGCCTGTGTCTTTAAGAGCTGCCTTTTCCTTTTTTGTATTTTGGGCATGTGATTGTTACTAAATATTTACTGCACTCAACACCCCCCTAAAGAGTTCAAACTCAGAGAGTGAAATCACACCAATTTCCGACACGAGAGGGGCTATTTTCTGCCTTTGAAGCGTTTTCCAGCCCCTGACTATGCACCATCCTGTTGAGACGTGCCCAAAAATACACTTCTGCCAGCGTCCTGGCAGCACTGTAGCATATGCGACGCGGCTGGCCTGCAGTGCCCCCCTGCAGAGCTGCCTGCGCTCACATCATTGTCTTAAATACGAAACTGGCACACTCGACGGGCAGTCACCACATAATACCCCCTCTATCCTCTCCGCCAACACAAACACACATTTATATCTGAGGGACAGGATAAAAACACAGAGAGCGGCATGTTTTCTGCCACGGTGCGTGCGAGGAGCGGCGTGGAACACTTTTACTCCCACACAAAGGTCACAGACTGATTCAGTGTCCTCTGTTTGGATAGTTATCTCAGCAGGGATTAAGGGAAATGGTCTGTCTGATTGGATCTTGAGCTGAAGCTAATACTGCTCTCGCTTGCTGTTTGCGATATTGAGGAAGATTATTACCTGTGAGGGTGTCAAACAGCACAAAGTACAACGCATACTTCACCCCAGTGGCGGATGAATTAATGCAGCATTTGGAAGGTATATTTGTGTAAATGGGAATATAAGAGCCGTTCTAAATGAAATACCTGCAACTTTTCCTTCTTTGCATTTTGTGAGCTTTAAGCAGGGTCTAATGAAGGCAAAATTATGCCTACACAAATAAGATAAATGAGCTCTTACAGAGCTCTATCTGGTGGCTCTGCCCCAAATCTCACCCTTGCTATACTCTTCAGAATCCACACTTTGGGAACAAATGTGTGCACAATTCTGTAACCCACAATGACAAGTGGACACCTTACGAAAATTTAAAAATCCTAGATTCCTCTGATCCTAGGCCAAAATCTGCTATCAAATTAGACCTCCAATGAAGTTCTGACAGTATCTGCCAGACGTTTTGAGTTCTTCTCCTATATGACGGCTGTCAAATCAAGAACCATAATGTACAAAAAAATTAAAACAATTTACTATATTAAAGGGATAGTTCCTTTTAGTTCCATGTTCATCTTCAGAACACAAACTAATATATTTTTTATACCATCTGAGAGCTTTCTGATCCTGAAGGCTTAAAAAGGTAGTAAGGACTTTGCTAAAATAGTCCAAGTGACATCAGTGGATCAACTGTAATTTTAGGAAGCTACACGAGTATTTTTGTGCTCAAAGAAAACAAAAATAATCACTTTATTCAACAATTTCTCTACATGACAAGATTCCAGCGACAAGCAATTTGGCTGTTTTGGCTCCACACCTGAGTCGACACAATGGCGATCGGAGTCGATCTGTTTCAACTCGGTAGAGATTCTGTAGATAGTTCCATAGATATCATATAATAAAGGATTATATATGGATATATGGATATCAGTGATGCGCGGGTCAATGTATAAACAACCAGAACCCGACCGACATTTTCAACTAACCCGCCCGCAACTCGGACCGCAAAAAAAAGAAAAAGAAAATATTGTACCCGACCCGCTTCCTGACCCGCATGATTAATATTTGCGACTGACACCAGCGATAATATGCGGTTATGCGGTGGAGATGCGTTCACTGTCAAACATCATTCGGTATTAATCAGGTTATTTTTTCAAAAGAAATGTTCTTGATTACAAGAAAAATACAGATTGTTCTTGTTGTGATTTAGTTTGTCTTTCCTTTATACAGATTTAAATAGTTTCATTTTCGAAGTACTCAAATGATGTCAGTGATTCTCCGATGTTAAATATGATCAAGAATTATTTTATTTCGATCTACAGTGTAATAAAAGTTAAGAAAAAGATTAGCATATAGCCCTAAATATTAGAGACTACAAGCTCATTCCTTTTTTTTACTTAACTTTTAACTTCTTCTAAAAATTATCAAGAATATTAAATCAATAGGCTAGGTCAACAAATTTTCTTATGCAAATATAACGAATGCACTTCAAAACGAAGTTTTCATATATAAATTCAGGAAGCACGAATATGACAAAATAATATTATTTTATATATATATATATATATATATATATATATATAAATTGTATAGCTATAATAGTTGTATCAAATGAATAAGGAAATTATAGTGCCTTGAAATGATTAAGTAATGTTTAATTTCGTTCGTTTCGCTCTCTGGAAATGTAAAGTAAAAATACAGTTTTACTTGGAATTCGTTTTTAATCCCTGGTTTTAAACAAGCATATACATGAGATAATTTATATATTATTGCTTGAATAAACGTTTAAACATAGTGCTAGAAATTTTATAATTAAGGAAATTAAACAGACCTAGGCATTTGAAAAGACAGTGAAATGTGTCTAATAATTCCAAAAAGAAAGAGAAGCATTGGACATAATCAAAATATTCGAGACATTTATTAGGAATGCCATTTTCTTAACAATTAAGATGCTGCATGTGTTTATCCAGTCTAATCGAAGTGTGCGTCTCTCCGCCGACTTTCCCAACAAAAATCCCACCCCCTCTCAGAAAATACATAAAGTTGACATTACTGAGCTATTTGCGTTTAAAAGTAGCCTATTAAAATGGTACAATGGCATTGCTCAGTTCCACGTGTTGAGAAAACGGGCATTTTGTCCCGCGTCAGCATTTGTTCAACAGTTAATAACGCTAAACATTTAAAGGTAAATATCATTCAGCCAATAAAGTGTAGGCCTATGTATTTCATAAAAAATTGTGTCTAGTAGCCTACTATATAAATTATCAAGGTTTAATTGTCATCTTTATTTCAAACGACCCGACCGACCGCGACCCGAATGTCATTAAAAATATTTTTGGATGACTCCTAACCGCAGGCACCCGCTCATTTCGGATCAACCCGCGCATCACTGATGGATATGGATATCTATGGATAGTTCTACAAGACGGGCTTTGGTTCTACTAGCGATTTGATTGGAGACCAACAGCCAATCACAACTGACCTTTTTTTTTCCGATTGGTTGATTTTGTGGCACACTTGTAACGCTGTTGCAAGTTGAGGAGCGTGTGTGTCAAGAGTTGAGCGCGCACAGAATTAAGAGGTTGAGAGAGAGAGAGGGGGACTTGACAGGAATACGTTTGTGAGAGAGCACCTGAGTAAACTGCGTGAGAGGGGTTATTATTGCACGTTAATATGGATAATAGCAAATACATTTATTGAGCACGGAATCGTTTTTTCTTTGCTCAAACGAATTTTTTTTTTTGCGATTGTTAATTTCTGTTCAAAATAAAATGTAATGTGCTTGCAAAATATAGTTCTCTGTGCTCAAAACTTACAATTACTCGCTCAGGATTGAGGCACACATATAACTATAGTATATAGCTATAGCTAATAGCTTAGCTATAGTATTATAGCTAAAACTACTTTTTCAAAAGGATAGCTTGACTACTTTATGTGCAGACTTTAGCTTGCCAAGCTACAATCTCAAAGTGACTTCCCCAACAGTGTTATGGACTCTTACCAGTCAGTATCTTGTCAGTCATTCTGTTAGGCAGTATATATCAGCATATCAGATCGCAGTGTAGATCAACAGGGGCTCACTGTAAAAAAAAAAAAAAAAAAGTGTCAGATGACTCACAATCCCCCTGCAGCACTTGGTTTCTCTGCTGATGCCTCTCTATCACCTGATTTCATGATTCACACTCAGCAGAGATGCAGGCCTCCAATTACACACATGCGGCACTTCTAAGTGAAGCGTACTTACTGAGACACTGCATCAAAATGTAATTTTTGTTACTTACAAAATCAACAATGCCCCATAAATGAATTTTTGAGAAAAAAGAAATCACTGCATAATAATAGAGCACAGACGCATCCTTTATGGATGAAACAGCTCCTACTCTACAGAGATTTGTTACACTAGAATAATAAGAGCAAGAAGAATGGAGCGTCTGTCTGATCTTACGATGTAATACATTATTTTCCACTTTTTCGCCAGGGCCGCAGGATGCACGCAGGAACCAGAGAAGGGGAGGCATGGGGAGGATGGTCTTAAAATAACGGAGTTATGAAAGTCTAATTCAAAGAGCCTCCCTTTCACGTCAGGCTAATCTGCGACTCCTGCACGAGGCGGGGGGAGCGTGGAGGTGCATTGTTCAGATGAAGATTGACAAGTGCAAGCCAAGAGAAAATATCAAAGACCTCGACTGATGAGGCACAAGCAGCCTTTGTGTTTTTGTCTAGACGAGAAAACTGTTGCCTAAACATGTTATAAGCAAGGGCATCAAGATTAAAACATTACATCATAGTTTATGAGGAGAAGTTTTGCAGTTAAAATGTGAAATTGACGCCATTTCATTAAACAAATCATTTATTTAAATGATTTCACTTATTTTTTCCTTATATTGTCAAATAAAACAATAGCATAATGTATAAATCAGCACTCAAGGTTTGAAAACACTAATGCTATCTATTTTACTTGTATATTATGCACTTGCATGACTACAGAATACAGTACTTCATGAATATGTACTTCAGAGAAGTACATACTCCAAGAGTAAACTCTTTCAGACACAAAGAGTGACTGACGTTTCTGATCTCACTTCACTTTTTTGTACATTTTGTCATGGTGGTGCATTGGATATATATTGTAGTAGCTAATGCATGATATAGCAATGATTAAAAAGAAAAACATTTTAAATCTAAAAAAAAAAAAAACCTAAAAAATATTTTTTTAATTTTAATTACTATGCTTTTACTATATATATATATATATATATAATATGATGATTCCTGCATAGTTAGTATGTTATTATAATAATAGTTAAACATTCATTAATTAAAAATGTCTAAAACCATGACACTTTTTTCAGGTTTATACAATTATTTTTATCTTTATCATCATGTTTTGATTTTTAATGTGTCCTTGCTGAATAAGTTTTATTTCTTTCAAATCTTACCAGTTTCCACAAAAATATTGAGCAGCAAAACTTTTTCAAAATTGATAATAATAAGATTTCTTGAGCATGAAATCAGAATATTTATTTTAAGAGTTATACTGTATTTAATTATAAAAGTTATTCTAAAATTACAGTACAAACATTGCAAATACACTACCAGTCAAACGTTTTTGAACAGTAATTTAAGGTAAAGTAATTTTTTAATGTTTTTTTTTTTAAGAAGTCTCTTCTGCTCACCAAGCCTGAATTTATTTGATCCAAAGTACAGCAAATAAACAGTAACACTTTGAAATATTTTTACTTTTTAAAATAACTGTTTTCTATTTGAATATATTTATAAAATGTAATTCCTTCCTGTGATTTTAAAGCTGAATTGTTAGCATCATTAGTCCAGTCACATGGTCCTTCAGAAACCATTCTGCTTTGCTGCTCAAAAAACATTTATTATTATTATTATTACGTTGAAAACAGCTGAGTAGAAGGAATATACGAGTAGAATTTTTTCAGGTTTCTTTGAGGAATAGAAAGTTCAGAAGAACAACATTTATCTGAAAAAGAAATCTTTTGTAACATTATAAATAAATTACTTTTTCATCACTTGAATGGTATAGTGTACAATTTTACAGATAATGTTTAGAAAGTTTTATTACAGATAAATGCTGATCTTTCATCGTTCTACTCATGAAAGAGTCCTTAAAAAGAAAGTGTACTCAACTCTTTTAATTACTGATATTAATATAATAAAAATGTTTCTTAAACAACAAATCAGCATATTAGAATGATTTCTAAATGAGCATGTGACACTGAAGACTGGAAAATTGATGAAAATTTAGCTTTGGCCACAGGAATAAATTACATTTTAATATATATTTAAATAGAAAACTGTTATTTTAAATAGTAAAAATATTTCAGAATTTTACTGTTTTTGCTGTGCCTCGGATCAAATAAATGCAGGCTTGGTGAGCAGAAGAGACTTCTTTAATAAAAACGTTAAAAAGCTTACAGTTCAAAAACTTTTGACTGGTAGTGTATTCTCTCAATGTGGTCAAAAAACAGCATGCGGAATAATAATTAAAATTACGTTTAAAAAAAAAAAATTTTGAATAGTTTGCAGCATCTTCACCACAGGACGCCACAAAAATCAACTTCCAAAACTAATGTCATCTTCTCACCCATTATCAAATCTTTAAAGCTCATATTTCCTAATTCAGCACGGGAACTGAGCATTAAGAAAGGCAACAATTATGGCAGGAATGAAGAGCAGGAAAACTAGTGCTTCCCTGCAAACTAGTCCAGAACAACAGCTCTCTCAGGCTTGTTCGTCAGCCAGAAGCTACTGAACTTATCTCAGCTCAAGCTCTGAAGAAAGAGGATCTCTTCCTGACAAGCCTGCTGAAGATAAAATTATCATATTTCACACCCATGTCTCTCACAATCTGGCAAGCAGAGAGCAGGTGGTTTGCTCTCAGGGGAATCGTGCCTGATGCACAGCACTATATCACCAAGCCACATCTATCAAATCGCTCTCTGCCTGGAGAGAAATGTTACAAGTGTGCCATTGTAGTCAAGTTTCATGAGACTTATCTAAATCTACTTGTCAAGAAGTGTTGACAAATACTTAAGGAACAATTTGGTTTTACAGCATGCAGAGAGACATAAAAATCTGCTTGACTGATCGCCTTTGGTTGATGTGAAAAAAATGGCCACGATCACATTTCTAAAAATCTAGTGTCTGTAAGCTGTCATTTGTTTGAGGAGGGCAAAGGTTAAGTATCATTTTCAAATATGTCTGCGTATCTAACTTATGTCACATAAACAGATGGAATTTCAAATGTGCTTTTTTACCCTGCCTTCAACAAATCTTTGCACTGCAAAAAACTAAGTTTTTTTCTTAAACAGATATACTACAGTTGAACAGCGTGACAGCAGGAACTTTTTGCCTAGGTTTAATCAGCTATGTTCAATCAAAAACAGTTGCTGTCAGAAAAAAAATAAATATTGTACCTTTTCCCTCTCATCTTCCTTATAAATGATGCTTACACCAGCTGTTGGTTCAAAATAATTCTGTCTCTCTGACTCTGAATGTGTGAGTCTCGCTTTGGTGAGAAAACACAGACAGATCTAGAGCTGATCTACAGTTAGACATCATGTTGAATAAATGTTCAAGACCTCGCTATAAATAAAACAAGTTTATTTTAAGCCCTTTTACTTTCACAACCAGAGAAATACTTCCTATGTGCTATAGCGTTTTTATATTATGTCGGATGATATTATCCTAGGTAAGAGGAAATGTTCTCAGAACGTTTTGGCAAGATTCTCTCAAAATTATGAGCAAACATATACCAGTAATATTAATAGAGTGTTACTTATACATCATTCATGATTTTTTTTTCAGAATGTTAATGTTTTTTACAAAATCACTACTTAGGAACGTTAGCAAAACTACCTTAAAATATTTCTGCTTGTTGATGAAGGTGACCAATGTCAGTTGGCCATATTGGCAGCACTGAATGCAAACAATGCCACAGAACTGAATAAAACTTGTGTATTTTACTGACTATTTCTGCTAAAAATGATAAATTATTGTCATGTTTTGAGCTGTACTAATTTGTTAAACCGGGAAAAACATTTGGAGTAACATAGACCGCCAAAAGTTATAACAAATCAAGCAGAAGAGTGCAAAAAACTGTCTGAGGAACAAAATGTGTTTGTGGTTGGCCAAACTGAACCCGGCTTTCCAGCACAAGAACCCTGACAACATTTGTGTTTGTTCTTCTCATTTCTGGTCAGGTTGGTGAAATATTAGGCTAATATCTTAATTAATACTACTCGTAAGTATCTTTACCACCTATTAACTTTAGTTTGTCAAAATATTGTTCCCTTTCCTGCTTACTAAGTCTTTCTCTATATGATTTAGCAGCTTCCACGCATTTCTTCTGTGGTTTAGACAGCATAAATTAGTTAAGCCCAAGCCTCTGTTAGTAATGTGAAAACGTCACTTTAGAACTAGTAACTTCATTGAAAGCTTATTGTATTAAAAGCTCAATGTATTATGTAGAGAGAAAGATGGACCGAATGAGTGTGATTACCTGCATCTGATACAGCATTCATTCTTCACCTCAATCTCATATTTACAATAAAACATTAGTTTGAATGTTCACTGAGGGAAGCGTTATCTTTGTCGTACTATCCTTTCATCTGTTAAGGGTGATTTTCGATGACAGTGCTGCTCAGTTTTATTTGTTGGCTGCGTCTTATAAGGTGTTGTTGAAAGTAAAAATAACTTGCTTACAATTCTGTTTCAGTCTCTTTCCATATCTAAGTATTTACTGCTGACTCACTTACAAAAACAGTCTCTTATCACCATCTAATGGGAAATAATTGAACTAAAATCACCATCACAAACACACACCACTTCCCAATACTAAATACTATTATTTATAGAAAACAATATTATTGAATAATAATATTTAATAAACAATAACAGCCATCATAAAGTTGCTAGGCAATTCAGTCAAAAGTACAAAGGCAGTGCTCTGATTTACAGCATTTCATTTACATAAAATATAAAGTGATAAGATTTTGCCCTCAGCCAAAACTATTTGCTCTGGAACAAATAGATTAACAAGACCAAAGACTGCCAGTTAGATCTGCCCAAAATGAATTGTATCTTATGTTTAACCACTATAGAAACATCAGAGTCAGTGGTGAATTCCAGAAGATCTGGCTGCTTTCGGCGGGTTTGTGAGTGGTGAACGCCTGCTGATGCCCTGATTCTCACATCTCCGAAAACATTAAAGCAAATTTTCAAATAGACATTATCTTTATTAACAAACCAGATAATGTCTAAACAAGTCTTAAAACTACATTCCATAACACAAAAGCAGTATTATTTATAAATTGGTAGTGGATATGGGCGTCCACCATGACACTCACTGTGAGAAATACCGCAAGCGGAGTGATAAAAACGGTGAAATGGTTGGAGTTCCGATATTGTTTGAATATCACACTCTTGTTAGCCAATCAGATTCAAGGACCAGAAAGAACTGTTGTATATAATATAATATAATGAAGCTTTGCTCATTACAGACACTGGGACTGTTGCATCGTCATCACTGATATATATATACTTTCACATATGTCAAGTGAGTCATATATTTTTCACTGACTCTGAAGTTTTGACAAAGCCAAAGGAAATACTGGCTAAATAGATACCGACATCACAAAGAGATTGCCTTCCCAGGAAATATTAGAAATTTCAGCACACTCCCACAGAATTTCCATACCCTCTTGACAAGTGACATCCATCAGTTGTGCCTCAGTGCGGCGTAGACCCAAAAAACGCTGCAATTACTGCTCAGACCAATGCACAAAATAATTAGGGGGAAATATGTTATTCTCTGACATCATTTTACTTCATTCTCTTATTAAGCCTCATCCATCATGAGAAGTCAAGTCTGACTGTTTACTTTTTGACAAACACCGGCTGAGGAACTGCACCCGCCATCATTCTTAGGTTTGGACACATAAATGTGCCTCTTTCAGCAACAGGCTCGCGGAGTATGCGAGCGCTTCATTGCTAGGATTAATTAGCTGGATTTGTATGACAATGGGTCTAGTGACATATGCTCCGCGGTTATGGCAGTAAGTGTTAATGAGCTTTAGTTCAACAGGCAGGGAATGTCGAGTCCATCTATAACACTGCAGAACAAAGGCTGCACGCTGTCTTGACGCAGCGAAGGTTGGGTGTTTACATTTCTCATAAAAGACTGTGATCCTTAATCGTGTCTTTCTGACATATGGCGACACGTTTCGCACAATGGCGGGATTTGTTGCTCGCATGCTGAAGACGAATGTCTTTGCGAGTGGAATACATCAGGTCCATCTGTTGGACCACACAAGCTTTAGTTATGAGGTTACAGAAGACATGAATTTATCTGGCTACTTAAAAATAGTACTTTGTGGATAAGAGATTTAGATCGAGAGCCTTTTGACTTGACCCACAAAGAAACACTGTTAGCCTCGAGTGGCTTTCTGTTATATTCTTAAGTAGGGGCTTAGGGTTTTTTTTTTTTTTCTCCGGCCTGGAAGAATAAAGTTTTGGTGACTTATTAAATATTCAAAAGAAAAAGCTAAGTTCAGGCCAGAAGGAAAGCGCTTCAGGAGGCAATGAGTAACGATAATCACCAAAGCCATTTCCAGACAAATACATGCACATAATAATAAGACACTCAAGGGTGGATCAGCTATAAATAGAGCATCAACTGCAGATTGATTTGAGATAGGAGCTCTGGATCTGATTCAGCTGATAACTTCTTGGCACATCTTTTCCTCTGGTATTCACGATTGACTCGGTAGATACGTGCTCTAATTTAAATCTCCCATAGAATTTAGTCAAAAGCAGCTGGACTATATAATGAGTTGCTCTAGCCACGCTTAATCACACTTGCCCACCAGTGCAGGACCACAGTGTACATTTCTATGCCATTACACGCATTATAAATTAAATTTTAATTTTAGAAATTATTCTTCACTGGATAGTTCATGCAAAGTTGGACCAACATGAAGACAAAATTCTCATTTTTGGTGAACTATTCCTTTAAAGACCAAAGTTACTAGTATAAAATGTTCCCACTGCCTGTACTAACTGACACACATCACTAAAATAGGTGTCTTGAGAAATCTGTGACAGCTCCAGGCTTGGTAAACAATCCATGACTCTTTTGCAGCAAATCAGAAATACTCTCTGCAAATTATTGTGTGTGTGGGTGATTCTTCAGCTATGCTCACTTTTAATCTCTTAAAACTAAATTACAAAATTGTATCCTGACTGGAAATGATGCACAATAAAATATTCTCAGATTTTTACTTGACAAGTGACACATCACACATAATTTTTAATAGTTAATATCATGCATGTACACTGTGGATGTAACGGTACCAAAATCTCAAGATAAAATACCTAGATATGAAGTCCACAGAACAATATTTATTGCAATATTAAAAAAGACAAATAAAGACTAGACAAAAATTTATATTTTGTACATTTTAATGCACTTTGAGAGTTCAAAATTAGAGGTTTTACTTTGACGGAAAACTCCAGCTTCAGTAAAAACAGGCTTACAACTCACTACAAATCTAGTGAAATGCTGTAATCATTTGCCAATTAAAATGTTGGGAACTACGCAAATGTGAAAATAAAGCATAATTGGTGGCAGTTGCGTTCCCAAATGCACGCTAAACTAACAGCACATGCAAAAAACGAGTTCACTGGATTCACAGTGAACTGAGCCGTTCTGGGGTGCGGAAAACACCAGATCACAAGCTGATTGCCTGAAGAAAGTGTGCGCTTTGCTTTGAAATGCGCAGCGAAAACACTTTTTGCCCGGAAGACCTATCGTTTTATACCATCATGTGACCATGATGATATTGAGGCAGTTTTATTATCGCAATACCACGATACTGATTTTAAAAAAAGCTAATAAATGTAAATAAATAAACATTTATTCTCACTCAGGTAGTAGTACAATAATTTATAGTTATTTTAGTCAACATAATAAAATTACATTTTTTAATTATAATTTTAAGATTGAACATCTGAGTCTGAGACAAGCCTAAAATAAAATTTATAAGAAAACATTTGAAAACGTAAAAGAGTAAATTCATTTCATTGCAGTTTGATCTTTAAATCAAAAAATGTACGAGATGAAATCTGTTCATTTTAATATAAATCAACCCCTGGGACATGAAAGTGCTCACAGTTAACGCCCATGCACAGGTTTGCTGATATCTGGCTAAAGCAAATAGCGGAAGTCCTTTACAGGAGCTTTAATGTAAAAATGCCAAAAATTGTTCCTACGCTCCTGGTTGGTGGTACATTAACAGCCGGTACCATCCTGTTCCAGAAACCTCTGCATTACACCATTAAAAGCACTCAAACCCAGCCTGTTCTGAGGCTACTGTGATAAACAGTAGATGAGCCTTTACCCCAAATCCTCTTTCTCTTTTGTGTTATTCACATTATAACTAAGAAAAAAAAATATTAATGACAATTTAAGACAGATGTCTTCTATTCAATTCTTTCCTGGGTATAAAAATTGTAGCTGTGCCATCTAATTTAAAATCCTTAGGAAATCATAGAAAACCCATTTTCTGGCCAAATCCAGTTAATGTTTAATTATTTTGTACTCTATATAAATGTACGGGATCAATGTGTTTACGTAAGCTGTCAGTGACAGATATCATATTGATCTGTCTCTTTTGTTTACTCTAGATGCTCCCCAGACTGCAATGGATCATTTGTTTATGTGCCGCTCGTTAAACTTGGCCTTCAGCCTGTTCTTAGAATACACACGAGCGTCTACATGTACGAGCAACACACTAGAACAAAGCATGTGTGCGAATAAACAAACATCAAAAGGTCTGAAAATCTGCCACTCTGAAGCATGATGGTGAGCGGTCGCTACAGAGCCGTAGCTGAAATTAGCTTGACTGCATTGCATTAGATGCACTAGTGTGCGTCTTTGATTCTAATGTCTGAGATTTTCCTGCTCTTTTTTTTTGTGTTGTTGTTATAGTTGTTTGATGTTTGACCCCTGTTCCTTGGATCCAGACGTTTCTCTCCCTTCCCTGTCTGTGTCTGGAGCATAATTAGCATCAGGTTCTTTTTCCGTACTCTTTAGCTTTTGAAGCTTCTGCGCCCCCCCCCCCCCCCCCCCAAAACCCCCCCAAAAGACGGTGTGAAAGGCAGTCTGATCTTTCTTGATTGTTCTCTCAAAACGTGGAAAAACATGTCATTTGGCTGTCTATCAACAAACCTACAGTATGAAATCAACCCAGTTCAAGATTAAAACCCACATACATGATAGCAAACATAGTTTGTAACATCCTTGATTGGAATTTAAAATGCCGTCAACTCCTTAGAGAATCACACTGTATATATTTTAAGTCTCACTGTACAGATAACAACTAGCTCGCAGCATGCTAACTAAAATGGCAACTCAAAAAGTATTCAGATATATGAATATAATTGTTCAATAGAAGCACATAGAGACTCAATTGACCCTTTGCAAAGAGCCTTTCCTTCGTGCCACACATCATGTTCTCACAGTGAAAAATACATTGTGGAGCAAAGAGAAACGTCTTGTCTTTGGTGTGCAACAAAGTCTCAGCTTTCAAATTTTGTCATTTTGTAAGAAATGCAAACAATAAATACCATTTTGTGGCTCTTTAATGTGTCGTGACAGATCGCCGTAGAGTCTCAGTTCAAGCGGCACATGATCCGATCATCTGTTTCTCTATATTAGTTATAGTCTGAAATAAACATGAATGAACATCATAAGGTATCGTTTCAACCACGAAAAGAACGTCTTCCAATTTCATGTCTTCCAACGTTAATTTACTCTCCTGTCTGGTTTGTTTGATGGGCAAAAATGGCAGATTTGGTGTTATAATTGGTTAGATCTCCTGTCAATCAAACTTCCTTTGAATGGTCAACTGATTCCAGTAGAGTTTTACATCAGTGTTGCTAAACTAATAACGTAACACACTGTAGCGGTGTCCAAAATCAACTATATAGTTGGTTTGCAATTGTTAAAAAAAGTATGTTATATTATGAATATGGGTAGTATGAATAAAATTTGGACCTACAGTACTTAACTGCCATGTTGTCACTGTCATGTGACCAGCGGCCTCATGGGACAGTTGAAGTGTTCATCAGTTGCACATTTCTGAATCTCACCACAAGGTAACCCAGGTACTTTTGCTTATTTTATGAATATTATAAAGTTGAACATGCTACTTGACTATATAACAGAGAAAGCTTATTCAGATGCAGGGTTTGACTTTGTTCAGACAGGTAGCAAAACAAATCAGTTTTTTGCTTGTCCAACTCAAATACACTAAAATTTTGTGATGAGGAAAGGAGTACATGAAATTGGACTTATCCACTTTATTTTTAATGTAATAGCAGGCACAAGCCTTTTAACTTGAATGCGCATGGCTTCTGGTTTTAGCCGGCATTTATTTTAGCTGTGTATAAATAGTCCATTGTGCTGCTGGATATAGCAGACTGGTATTTGAGCCCTTTTTGCATTGTTACTGCCGCAAACAATGTGGGTGTGTTAGCAAGTCTGAACAGAAAAAAATCAGACCTGGCCACATATAATTAAAGACTTCAGATATACACTACCAGTAAAAAGTCTCTTCTGCGCACCAAGCCTGCATTTTTTTAATCCAAAGTACAGCAAAAACAGTAACATTTTTATATATATATATATTTTTTTTTTTTACTATTTAAAATAACTGTTTTCTATTTGTATATATTTAAAAATTTAATGATGCTGAAAATTTAGCTTTGATCAGAGGAATAAATTACATTTTAAAATATATTCAAATAGAAAACAGTTATTTTAAATAGTAAAAATATTTCAAAATTTGACTGTTTTTGCTGTGCTTTGGCTCAAATAAGTGCAAGCTTGGTGAGCAGAAGAAAATTCTTTAAAAACTTACTGTTCAAAAACTTTTGACTGGTATCAAGAGGGTGCACTCATGTTACTAAATGGCAGAAACCAAAACTCATAATATGGTAGAATATGTCCCGCCCTTTAAATAAAAGAGCCAATCACCAATTGGTAAAGTTATCATGTCACCGCAGCTGCTGTTAGACGATTGGACCAACCTGAAATATAAGTTTTTAATGTTATTTGACCATACAAAACATTTAAGGTACAGTTAATGTTTGTTGCTGATTTAAAATATGCTAATTAAATCTTAAGTGTGGCAAGAAGTTTTTGAGATTTGACATTTTACCCATTCAGATAGACAGGAGCTGGTCTTGGATGGTCAAAATAGGGGCCCGGAGGTGTTACAAATATGACTGCCAAGTGAACTGACTTTCTTTAAAAAGTACATTGATATAAGAATCAGTTTCAAATCAGATTTTTTAAAAAGGATGTCAAATGGGGAAAAAAATAAATTACATTAACTTGCCAATTTATGTTTTTACTGAAATTGCAGTGCAATTTGGGATTCCATTCTTGGCTTACTGTACATGCAATGCTGCTATACATTTTGGCTGAAAGGTAGACAGCATAATTAAAGAGATAGTTCACCCAAAAATGAAATTCTATCATTAATTACTCACCCTCATGTTGTTCCAAACCTGTAAGACCTTCGTTCATCTGCAGAACACAAATTAAGACATTTTTGATGTAATTCAAAAACTTTCTGACTCTGCATAGACCGCAATGCAACTGACATGTTCAAGGTCCAGAAAGGTAGTAAGGATATTGTTAAAATAGTCCATGTGACATCAGTGGTTCAACCTGAATTTTATGAAGCTATAAGAACAGAACAATTGGAGGTTGAGACAGAATTCTAATTTTTGGGTGAACTATCCCTTTAAGTTGCTTACCTTTGCGAATAACCTTTGCAGGCATCTCGCTA
This sequence comes from Garra rufa, assembly GCF_049309525.1. Classification (NCBI taxonomy): domain Eukaryota; kingdom Metazoa; phylum Chordata; class Actinopteri; order Cypriniformes; family Cyprinidae; genus Garra; species Garra rufa. Next base: position 20,653,129 of record NC_133369.1, read on the forward strand.
GGTTTTTGAACGGAGTTGTATACCGGAGACATCAGACGGTTTTCACTGACTGTGTCATTCTCTAAACTGGTGTCCAAATGTGAGGGAGGGTGTAAGACTGGCGGCAAAATCTGCGTTACCGTAGCTTTTGGACAGTGCTGTGCTGTTTTGAGTGAGATGGTGCCCGTGTGTGGTAAGGAGAAAGGGAAGTGACTCAACAGCTTCAGGCTGGCTGGCAGAGGCATTTGGGGTGGTGAGGGCGAGGTCAGCCAGCATGGACGGATCTGACAGCAGGCAGTGCCAGCTTGGCATCTCAGGGGCTCGGAACACGCTGCCAGCACTCCCTACAGAAATACAGAGGGACCACTCTCCTCTGGGAGGGAGAAAGAGAGAGAAACAAAGAGAGGGGTAAGGTGAGGAATGTTTGTGTACGTGTGAGAGAAGCAGCGAGACCGAGAGAGCGAGAGAAAACAGGAAGGAACGGAGGCCAAATCTGCTGCCCCAGAGTTTAGCACCACAGGCAATGGAAAGAGGGTAAAGACAAAAGAACAAACAAAGGCAAAACTGCAGAGCTGCATGGCTGCAGGTTGTTGACATTTAGCTGAGCTCAGTCCTCTATGTTTCCTCTCAGATAATGCATTGGCTTAAGCAACACTCTGGATCGTCAAGCAAAGAGACAGATTACTCAGCTAAATCAAGTCTTTCTGAATAAATTAATGTCTGACGGATGCCTTTATTTGCTACTTAAATACAATTTGCTTTGGCACAGCACTTTTGAATCTTATACATTCATCCATATGTGATGCTAAAGATCTGGGAAGGACTGCAGCAAATTAAAGAATGTCAGGAGCAAATGGGGAAATGCCACTCAAGGGTTGTGGGTTGCAGAGAGAATTATCATACGTTTCTGATGAGTTAAACTCAACTAAACTATCCACCTTTTTCTTCAACGTGGAAGTAAGCCTGCGGGGTGAGACTTCCGGTTCATTATCTGCTATAGGAAAACGATGAGAAGAATAACAACATGCAGTAAATGGTAAAACGGTTTACTCTACAAACCAGTTTGTTCATAATTAAGATAATACATTAAAATAATGTGGTAAGACACACCAATTTGCAATATCAGAAAAACAAGCAGTTTTGTACAGTTAAAAATAGTTGGACAAGGATGAGACCAGAAACCAGACCCATAAAATTTACAAATGGCCATCCCCACTCTTGTGGGAAAAAAGGTGGATATACTAAATGGATTAAATGGATTTTCTACATGTTTTGTTATACACTTTTTAAATTAATTTGATCATTTAACCCCTCTTCTAATATTAGCCAATGTTTTTTTGCACTAAAACAATCATATCTTGCATAGATTGCTGTTAATCACCTCTGACCACTGGAGTTAAAGTGATTTTCACCCTCAAAATGGAAATTCTGACATTATTTAATTATCCTCATGTTACTCTAAACCATTATGAGTCTTTCTTTCTTCTGTTGAACACAAAAGAAGATATTTTAAAGACTCTTGATAGCTAAACAGTTGATGGTAGCCATTGACTTCCACAGTATCATAGTCAGTGGCTACCATCAACTTCTAATATTATCCAATGGTTTCTTGCAATAAAACAATCATATCTTGCATAGATGACTGTTAATTAGTCTCAGCCTCAGACGTCACGCCAACGGAACGTTGGCTAAACGTCTGATGCATATGGTACACTTAACTGGAAACACTTCAGGAATGTCGAAGTCATCATCTGATTCGTTGAATTTGACCGGATTTCCAGGAGACGCGAGTGTCGCGTTTATATTCGGTCCGCCGGGAAACAAAGCGCAGACTGATTAATTCAGCGTTTTGCTAAAAGGTGCTTATGCAGACGCCATTGTTGTTATACACATTTGCCACGTTCGCGAACAAATTACTGACTTACTGCTTGTTCTCCCTCTTCTTCGTTATCTTTCAATGCTGGTTATTTCAATGACTGACTTGTTGCACGCTAGTCTGTTGTTGTGGGAGCATCTCCACGCCCCGAAACGTGACACTGAACGAAACGAACTGTGATTGGTTGTTTGACATGTCGATCAAACGGTCTTATGGGCGGGCCTTGGCCAACTAAAGCTTCCATGAATTCCAGACCTTCAGCCGTCAGTCTGAAGGTCTGGCTACGCGAGACTAACTGTTAATCAACCTCTGACCGTTACAGTGATTTTTACACAAAAATGGAAATTCTGTCATTATTTAATCATCCTCATGTTATTCTAAACCAATTTAGACATTTTGAACAAACTCAGTGTTTTTATTTGTATTTATTTAGTTATTTACTCTTGAATATTGCTGAATAAAACTATTTCAGCTTAGTTTCAATAAATGGTCTCAGTGGGAGTTTTAAAAAGTTAGACTATGTCTGAATATACTTGTAATGAACGAAAAGAGCAAGGGGAATCTGGTTCTCCATGCTTTGACCCCTGCGTATGACACAGTAGATTTTAGTTCATTAGGCAAAAGTCCAGTCTCACTCTGCTGGAGTCTCAGAGGAGCATTAAAAAAGTGGATTTTTGCTGCTTGGTCAATTTAGTGAAATAAAATTATGCTAACGTTCTTGAAGATTTCGAACATCACAACTTAATTTCATTTTTTTTTTTAATCTAACATTTGCCATGCAGTTTATTTGATTTAGTATGCTACTAAATTAAAGTATGCATATTTTTAAAGGCATAGCTGACCCAAAAATGAAAACTGTCATCAATTAGTCACCCTCAACCTATTTAAACAATGTCCTTACTACCTTTCTGGGCCTTGAACTTGGTAGTTGCGTTGCTGTCTAAGCAGGGTCAGAAAGCTCTTAGATTTCATCCAAAAAAATCGTAATTTGTGTTTCAAAGATGAATGAAGGTCATACGAGTTTGGAACGACATGAGGGTGAGTAAGTCAGAACTCAATGACAGAATTTTCCTTTTTGGCTGAACTATCCCTTTAAATACATGTAAGCTGTTGAAATATATACCACTAGGCAAAAACTGTGTGGCAGTATTTTTCTGTTTTCTTGCATCTACAATAATTAAAAAAATTACATAGGGAGTTCTACATTTAATTAATTATGTTTATTGAATGTTTTTATTTCTCACTGTGTCTGGTTGAATCTAGAGATGGTGATTATGGAATATCAAACTGCAAGAAACCTCAGTGCTCATCTCTAAGGGCCTGGAAATCTGCCAGGTGAACAATGCCTTCATACATCTGGCTGTACTGCTCTGCCTCTTTCCTGTCCTCTTACAGTTCTTCACTCTCCCAAGCACCTATATGATTCATTATTAAACCAAGAGTATATCTCAAGCTTGTGGTGAGGTTCTCAGTACCCCTTCGATCCCCTTGTAATTCCAGGGTGAGGCAAGAATTGGTTTTAAATTAGTTTCACAGTGAACACTTGAATCTCTTTCCCTCTCAAAGAGTGACCTCATTAAACAGATGAGCCACAGGGCCTGAGAGCAAATACAAAAACATGCACACACACTCATGGAGAAGCATACAAATACCCATAAACACAAACTGAAATCATGAACAATCACAGACCAAGGTTATTATCACTAATGGAAAGCATTATGACGATGAAAACTGGAAACAATATTGTTAGCCAAAATAAAATTACTAGTTTGCATAAAACATGAAAGTTTTACTTGAAACTACTTTCTGCAATGCATTTCTGTAGCTTAAACAGTAGAGCATGCCGCAAGCTATTTGGGTTTGGTTCTCAATGCAACATAAGTAGCTTTGAATAAAACATCTACCAAATGAATAAATGTATTATTTGCAAAAGGACAACATTAGGGCAAATAGACATTATTTATGCATCATTAAAACTAAACAGAAATTGAAAACTAACAAAATTTTTCTAAACTATAATAATGCCGCCAAAGATCCAAAGAAAATTATATTTCTGTTTGTTTCACATGCACGCACACAACCACATAACAAGTTGCTTAAACATTTTCTGCATAAATGATGCTGATTAGTAGAGCCTAGTTACACATGAGCAGAAACAAGACAAATTGCCAAGTCTGTGGAAAATTCCTCTTTTTCCTCTCGGCAGCTGAGAGCTGACAGAGCAAAGGTCCTTAGAAACAATTCTTGAGTCATCATTTTTTAAAACGCAAAATTCAAACATTGGCTCGTAATCAAATAAAGATGTTAGTGAAAGTCCATCCATCTTAAAGAGCTCAAAAGCGTAAAAAAAGCAAAGCCTAATGAACCAGAGAAGAGGGAACAAAGCTAATTGGCTCGAGCCCTTAATTTTTTGCAGCCAGCCACCACTCTTTAATGTGATGATAAGTTTATTTAAGCTGCGCTTATGCTGACTGATATGAGATGCTGGAAGATCAATGTATAAGCGTTTTTAACTGCGAAACCGTGTTTTCATCTCAGTTACTCTGCCAGGGTTGCACTTTTGTGCTCTTTTTCTCTCACGCAGAGCGGAAGTTGCAGGATGGAGACAAGAGAATGATTTGTATGCTGTTCACCATTCAAATGCTGAAATCGAAGTTATTATCTATAACAGTACTCTTAGAAACATTGCAGAGGGTGCTTGTAATGTTCAGTTTAAACACTTAGGGTGGTTTTTGTCCCACATTATGGACATTTTGTCCTTTTTATTGGATGGAGTACTGCTGATCTAATATTCCTGTTATTACTCTAAGTGCTTCAGTTCCTGTTGTCCTGCCCTCTGTGCAGTGTTCCCCAGTTAATAGATTGTTTTAAGGCTCCTCTTAAAAACCTGTCAGCTGTACAATGTTTAAAATGTTGGTGTTTGTTAGGGCAGTGTAAGCAGTTCTTTATATCATTAAAGGGGACCTATTATGCAGAAATCACTTTTATAAGGTGTTTGAACACTGTGGCCGCAGTGTGAAAATATCCAGCCTATTAATGGTAAAAATACTCGTTTTTTTCTCTGAACACGCAATTCCACAATTTATGCCCTATTAGCATAGCCACAGCCCTAAGTAAGAAGCAGCAGTCTGCCATTACTGTTTTCTTGCTGTAGCTGCTGGTAATATACAATGTCAGTGCAAAAGAAGCATTACAAGTGTTGCGTTTTGCGTTATGCACCAACGAACATAGGAATCTGCATAGACTTCCTCCATCTGAGCTGCTGCGGACACTGTGGTTAAATTTCATTTTCGCAGGAAACATCCCTGAAAAATCAGTAAAGTCCTATATGTTTGTGCCAATCATTTTACACTGGACGGCATCACAAACGAGGGTCAGATCTGACTTTAAAACTGATTTCGGTTCGAATAAGGCTGAACACCGCTACTGAGAGTTTCTGACATTTTCAGTGCGTTTTGTTTTTGCTGGCTGTTTAGGCCCTACCCTCTTCTTAAAAGTGGGCCGGGAGCACCAGCTTATTTGCATTTAAAAGGACAACGCAAAAATAGGCGTGTTTTAGCTCATACCCTAAAAGTGGCAATTTTAACAAGCTATAAAATAATTATCTGTGGGGTATTTTGAGCTAAAACTCCACATGCACACTCTGGGGACATCAGAGACTTATTTTACAGCATGTAAAAAGGGGAGTAATAGTCAACTTTAAAAGAATAGTTTGCGCAAAAATGTATAAAATGTACACACTAAGACCATCTAAAATGTACACTGCACTCCAAAAGTTTGGAAACACCCCTGGCAAAGTGTGATTTTGGACAATATCAGCATAGTGTAAATCACTTTTGGGAAATCCTTCAGGATGCTTGGAGTAGTATATCAATGTTTATATATACTATATATCAATGTTCAATATTTGAATAAACTGACAGCTTGGATGCCCAGATTATGCAATAGCTGCTAATAGTGGATATTTTGATGAATTGTCCAAAACCACACTTTTCTAGTGCGTTTCTAAACTTTTGAAGGGCAGTGCAGATGAATTTGTTCTTTATCAGAAAAGATTTGGAGAAATTTAGCGTTGCATCACTTACTCACAAATAGGTCCTCTGCAGTGAATGGGTGCCATCAGAATAAGAGTCCAAACAGCTGATAAAAACATCACGTCCATCAATAACCATTGTGTGAAGCAAAAAATGTGCATATTTGTAATAAACAAATGTATTAATTGTTTCTTACAAACATGTAGCTTCTCTCTTCTCAACTTCATCAACTGTTTGATTGGAGTCATGTGGATTACTTATGGATTATTGTGATGTTTTTATCAGCTGTTTGGCCTTTGATGGCATTCATTCACTGCAGAGGATATATTGGTGAGCAAGTGATGTAATGCCAAATTTCTGTTTAAAATCTATTTTGATGAAAAAACAAACTTATCTACATCTTGTATGACCTGTGGGTGAGTAAATTTTCTAAATAATTCAATTTTCAAATCTAATTAAACGATTTCAAGTTTTAAGTTGTCTCTCTATTGAAAATAGTTCCAAACAAAACAGCTGCCAACCTGTTGCACTTTGGAACAAATCGGTTAAGCGAATGAATCATTTAATGAATCATAATAACTGGCTTGCTTAATTTATGAAAGAATCATGCTAAATTCAAACCACTCACTTTTCTCACTATTCCAGCCATTGAACAATATGGTAAAATACTGTAGTAGTATGCTAGTTTGCAGTTCCGGTTTCAGCATCAGTGTTTTTGAAGAAATGAAGAATACATTGACTCATTTGTAAAGACTTTGTTTGTTGTTAAATGAATCAGTGATTTTGAACAAATTGAACAAATTGAGTGAATGATTCAATGAACCACTGATAATTACAGTAACCTGAGGCATTTCAGAATGAATTAGTTTTAAAATTAATTGGTTAAATGAATGAATCAATGACTCATTCATTCAGACAGCCACTTGTCAGCACCTACTGGCAGAGCAATGTAACATGCAACAAGAATCACTGAAATTCCCACCAATACATAGATAGAAACTCTTCCTATCCACCTTTTTCTTCCCATAAGAGTGGCTGTGGCCATTTGTACATTTTATGGGTCTGGCTACCGGTACTATCCTCGTCCAGCTATTTTTAACTGAACAATCGTTTTTCTCCTTGATATTGCAAATTGTGTCTAACCATATTATTTTAATGTATTATCTTGATTATGAGAACACTAGTTTGTAGTACAAACAGTTTTACCATTTACACATTGTTATTCTTCTCATTATTTAGTGGATAATGAACCGTAAGTCTCACACGTTGGCTTACTTCCCCGTTCAAGAAAAAGGTGGATATCTAATACATGGAAATAACTAACGTATAGCCTCCAAGGGCTTCTGTAGTTGGGGGCGGTATGAATTAGCTTTAATTTTCTGTCACATAAATTGTTCTGCTCTTCTCCCTGGGGCTCGTCCTGTCTTTCGTGTCCCGTGCAAAGTGGGGCCCCAGGATTGAGGTTTTAGCACACGCACTGCTTCTCTGTCTCTGCCCTAACTGTTCTGTTTGCTCACTGACATTTGTGTGAGGATCTTTTTGGAGGGTTTAGTATCAGCTGTACCCATGGCTAATATCCAGATGTGGCTTGTGCCCCACTCTCTCTCTCTTTCTCCCGGCTGAATGTTTTTATCCTCGCTTCTACGCTCTCTCTATCTATTATTTTTCTACAACTCTTTGCATGTACCCTGAGGCTCCACCCACAGATGCTGTTTCTCTGCTATTGTAGCAGATTAACGCACTTGTCACCGCAGATTATACCGTCAAACAGCCATTTTTTAGCAGCGGGAGTCTGACACAGCAGTGAATGAAGAAACTGCAGCGTCGTCATCTCTTCTAGAAATCAATAACGTGTGATCACCGGAGGAGAACGACGCTGCAGCAGCACAGTGACACTTGAGTTCCGCAGCAGCCAGATGAGGAAATCTAGATTTGGCTCCACTTATATTTTAATACTAAAGCAGTCTAAATCCAATGTGCTCACTGGGAATTCTGGAATTTAAGTTTTAAAAGCGAATGACAATTATGAAAATCATTACACAAGAGTTTAAACAAGGTCAAGAACTTTTCTCATACTTTACTCATACTTGCGTGTTTCTTCAATCACAGGCAGGTTTGGCCTTGTAGACTTATAAAGAATAAACTCACACTCTGACTATTTGTCTAGTAATGATGTCCAGCATGATGTCCAATACTACTTTTTTTTATGTAAAAACATGAAAATATATTGTGTTTAAAATTATTCTGTAGTAGAAATGATCTGATATTTTGAACACAATTAAATTATACCTGTTTGTTTTGCAAATTGATTTTCATAATATATTATAAATATATATATATTTAATATTTACTATAATATATTTATTATTTTAATATTTATTTAATATTTAATATGTATAATTTAAAGAATAATATAATATTAATTTTATATATTAATATGACCCCTAAATATTTATTATTTTAATAATTCATTTAATATTAATATTTATTTATTTTAATATTTATTAAAGTATTCATAATTTAATACTTATTTTATATTATTAATATTTATATATTATTATTATTATTATTATATGGCCTCAAAAATATTTCATATATTTTCATATATGAAATTCATTTCATATATATATAATACTTTAAAAATTATTTTAATATTTAATTTAATACTTATTTAATTTTATCATTTATTTATTTTAATTTGTATAAATATTAATATAAAAATATTAATAAAACTTTTGAAAAAATGTCTAAAAGTGCTAGGTGCATAGAAAAAAAATCCTCCAAACATGACATAAAAACAATAAAGCTGTTAAAATATAAAATAATTTATGTTTTTATGACAGATTTTTAAAACATATAATATAAATTTTAATATTTATTTTTATAGATATTAATATGACACCAAAAATATTAATAAGACTTTAAAAATGTCTAAAAGTGCTAGGTGCATAGAATGTGCATAGAACAAATATTTATTTTAATATTTATTTAAGATTTATTAAAGTATTAATATAATAATTTAATTTTTTAAAGTATTAATATAGTACTTTAATATTTATTTTACATTATACATATTTATTATTTTTTTATAGATATTAATATGACACCAAAAAATATCAATAAGACTTTTCAAAAAATGTTTGGTGCAGAGGGAAAAAAAAACTCTGTTAAAGCTGTTAAAATATAAAGTATTAAAATGTATGTTTAAATGAAAGATTTTCATAACATATTATATATTATACATATATATTTAATATTTATTTGAATATATTTAATATTTTAATATGTATTTAATATTTATTAAAGTAATACTTAAATATTTTAAAGTATTAATATAATATTTACAGATATTAATGACCCCAAAAAAGATTTAATACATTTAATTTTAATATTAATTAATTAATTAATTTAATATTAATTAATTAATTAATTTTAATATTAATTTTTACATATTAATATGACCCCAAAAAATATTAACAAGACTTTAAAAAATGTCTAAAAGTGCTAGATGCATATACAGCAGTAATACAAAATGGCCAAATAAATAAATATAAAAACATACAAACAAAAAACCCTCCAAACTTGACATAAAACAGTAAAGCTGTCAAAAAATATAAAATAATTAATGTTTTTATGACAGATTTTCATAACTTAAGTCTGAAGGTTGCACACACAAAAAATACAATAAATAAAACATATATAATAGATTAAGGCGTAGAAAAAGTTTCCATAACAGCTTTAATGTGACCTTCATAAGTATAATATATTCAGCAAAAATGTGTTAGTTGTGGAGTGCAGAAAGAAGTTTCGTCCAGCAAGGGACGGAGTGCAGATATGTGTTCCCCTCCCGGCTGACTTATTAAGATCTTATATTGCTATTGTTCCATTTAACTATATTTTCCTGATATCTTCTCTTTATCTGTTCTTTAATAATTGAAGTTAGAGACTGACTGCACAGATATCTCTTTCTATTTCTTTCTAGAGCTGACACATGCTCTCAAACGAGAGTCAATCATTTGGAAGAAATTACAAATTACTATTGTCTAGTCTGTGTTTTCTGCCCATTCCACCTGCTGCTGGTTTGGAAGGGCTGTGAGTCAGAGCACAGTGTACTTTGATGTTAGCTGTCTGTACCTCCACTTCTCAATCAAAGGTCTGCGCCTGTCAGCAGTGGTCCGGCTCAGCCCAACCCTGCAGAATATTCTGTGAATTAGTCAAATCTCCTTTTGAAAAACCTTGACCGTTATCACATGACTCCATTTCACAGTAGTGAAGGCTGCTGACGTACGTAATTACCATTCTGGGGATTAGCCATGCGTTTGCACTTGAACAGTGTTGACCTGCGTTCACACACACACAAATGTGTCAGAACAAAAGTCAAGAATACGGACAAAAGAAAGAACAGTCAAAGTGGCTGATGAACGCTCATCTAAATTGTTCTGACTGAGTGTGCGCTCTTGAGTGGTTAGGCATTTTAAAAAGGATTGTATGTTTTACAAGAAAATACTATTTCATCTGGCTTGGTTTTGGCACAAATTTCACAATTCGATTCTGATTCACAGGCTTGCGATTCGATTAAATGTTCTGATTCAATATCGATTATTTTGGATATATATCAGGTACAGTAGAGTAGAGAGCTTTGTTTATTATAATAGAGCTTTGTGATATCGCGAACTAAGATGATGAGTGAGGGCTTTTAATAATTTTTAAGGGAGTTTGTAAATGAGATATTGATTTAATATAGCAGTTAAATAATAAGTTATTAAGTGACTTACATTTTCTGACTATAACACAATTGCCTGATTTTGCTGTTTCGTCAAAAGAAGACAAGTCACTTAGCCTAGAATATAGACGATTCCGAAAAATCCAAGATGTACCGGGCCAATCACAAGTCGGTGGGCGGGCTTAACATGATGACGTCTGACTTGCGACCATAAATTCCGTCAGACATGAATTCCTGGTTCCGTGAATTAAGCGTGGAAAACTGAACAGTATTTATATAATTTTTTACTTTTGATACACAGCCACGTCCATGTGTCCTGAGCAGGAGCTCGTTACATCTGAACGCGCTGTGGTGTAGAATACGCAAACACCGGAAGCGATCTGTGGCGTGTATACGACACTCATTGTTTACACAGCACAAGAGATTGTGGATTAAGCGGCTATTCAAAATGGTAATTACTTGCGCTTGTCCTGGTTGTTCAAACCCATTTAAAGCTAAAAGATCCACGTCCACATGTGACGAGTCGAATCATAGATATGCTAAACTACCTTTTTTACCAAAGGTAAAAAGAAAATGATATAAATGCTGTTCATTTTCTTGCAAAACCCGATCGTTTCGTGTCTTAGGACATCAATGTATCGTCACGAGCCGCAGGGTGTAATTTGGATTTGTCTGTGCATGTTTACTTTTAAAAGTTTAGTGCCCATCTATGTCTATTATTTGGCTGACAGACTGCACAGTGCACTGATTTTTGTTAAAAAATCTTCGTCGCTCTGACTACGTCACCCGACCGACTACGTCTCTGATTGGTTGTAGCGCTATCCTATTGCGTGGAGAGGAGTTTGAAAGACAACTGTTTATCCCACCCCTCCGGTTGAGCCCTGTCTATGGAGAGTGCCCAGACCCTACATTTATGTGGGTCTGGCTTGCCAGGCTACAAGTCACTGAAACAAGTCACAACTGAGCCGCTGCCCATCTCCATTCAAACACAGTGTTTCGTTTATGAATGAACGTGCGTTTTTAAACAAATCTAGTGAAACGATTCAATTTCCCATTCATAAAGACAGCCACTTTAGCTTTATTCCTGAATGAACCATTTGTTCAACGAATCAAATTAATATGACTCTGTAATTAAATCAGTCTTGCCGCAGATCTTTTTAGTTGTTTAAATCTTTCTGTATTCACAATTTTATATTTAAAATATTAATCTCATGCCACCTCTGAGCCTCATTAAACATACAGTATGAAAAGGTAAAAACAAAATTCCCCTGTAAATCACTTTAAAGAATCAAATATCACTTCGTAATGGGAAGGCTAATTTTTATCAGATTTTTTGATTATTGTTTAGAATGTGCTCCTAAAATTTTGACTGTGCTCCTACACAAGTGCTCCTAACAAGAAAAGTAAGCGTAGAGCTGTGGCTGTCATATAACTTGACGGATTTATTCAAACATAAATTAAACATTGAAGAACGGTAAAAATTAAAATATGTTATATGCTGCATATATTTAGCAAAATCCTGCTCCCTAGAGTTTTCTAGCTGACTAACGAGTTTATGGTCACCGAATATGTTTTTTCTCAGGTAAATGTGACCTTACCTGACATTGTTTACAAGCTGTTAAATTGACGTCTTTGCCCGGATGAAACACTGATCGTGAGCGATTACGTGAGACAGGATACAGATTTCGGTAAATTGTACTCTTTCTTTTAACATACCTTCGGTTGTTTCTTAATGTTTGTTTCATGCTGAAGCTGCTATTAAAGCGGAGGAGACGATCAGTTAAAGTGCGGTGCTACTGTTGAACTGAGGCGCTGCAGCCTTCTGTCACTCCACGTTAACAGCGCCAAAACAGCAATACTGTAATACAATGGACAGAATTTGAAATCGGAGACTTTGTTGCATATCAAAAGTAACAAAGCACAAAGCTTTGCAATGTACTGAATGGGAAGCGCGCTTCCATTCATGAACTTAAAACAGACAAGACTAATCGATTTTCAAAAATGTTCGTGTCTTTCTTTATTATGTTTCCTGAGGAAAACATTTTAGGAATGTTCTCCATATAGTGGACTTATATGGTGCCCGCGATTTTAAACGTCCAAAATGCAGTTTAAATGCAGCTTCAAAGGGCTCTAAATGATCCGAGCCCAGGAAGAAGGGTCTTAGCGAAATGTATAATTATAATTTTTTACCTCAAATGCTTGTCTAGTTCTGCCATGAGCATGCAAACTTTGTGTAATCCGGGTCAATACAGTTAGGTTACGTCGAAAAACTCCCATCTCATTTTCTCCTCCAACCTCAAAATCGTCCTACATCGCTGCAGAAGTACCGACGCAGTGTTTACAAAGTGAACATGCAAGGAGGGTCAAAAGCACTTACAAAAAAAAGGTAAAACAGCAATGTAGGACGACTTTTAAGTTGGAAGAATAAATGAGATGGGAGTTTTTCGACATACCCTAACTGTATGTGCATAAATGTGCAGACAAGAGACGTTTTTTTTTTTTTAATAACCGATAATTTCGCTAGATATGACCCTCCTGCCTTGCCTGCGATCATTTAGAACCCTTTGAAAGTTCAAAATCGCAGGCACTATAGAAGTCCACTATATGGAAAACATTCCTGAAATGCTTTCCTCAAAAAAACATAATTTCTGAAGAAAGAAATACATGACATCTTGGAACATCTTGAACATCTTAAACAGCATAAATTAGCAAAACAAAGTTTTCAGTAGTACATTAATCATGCAATCCATGTTATTGTTTATATCCAAGTATTGCCAATATGGCCGCGCATCCAGGTAACTGCCCAAATTGTAACGTAAGTGCAAACCCTATTTGTGAAGAGTTCAGATGCAAAACTCTCTAAAAGCCACCTTGGTCAAAAATGAGATAATGATACTGAGTGAATGCTCTCAACACATAATATACTGCCATCAAATACTTTTACTTCAAACTCGCTAAATCCCTGCCTCAGGCCAATCAGAAGTGCAAAGGCGTAGATTTGCTCTGGACATTGGTGGGGACTCCACCCCCCTATGTCCAGGTTCTTTTTTTTTTTTTTTTTTTTGCTGCCGCCACCCAACACACCTTCTTGCACGGGAAAAAAAATCCACTGCATTTGGCGCTGCTTGTAACTGAACGCAGCCATAGCCTCTCACATGATAGCAGGGAAAGGCACAGCCAATCAAAATGCTCATATGTGTTTTGGGGGCGGGAGGACTCAAGGAGAGAACGCGATTTATCCCTTTCTGCGTGTCTAGGTTAATGTTGACAGCACAATTTTTTTAAGTCGATTAAATTATTGGTGGGGACATTTCAATGGTCGGAGGATATTGGTGGGGACACATCCCCTCTGTCCACCCTAAATCTACGCCCCTGCAGAAGTGCTTAAAAAATGCTTATTTCAAAGAAAATGTCAGATGGACTTGGAGGCTTTTGCATCTGAACTTTTCATGTACTTTAACAGGTAGAAAAAATTGCTTGCATTATGTTTTTGTTAGGAAATAATATGTAAGATCTTATGATTTTCCAAAAATAAATGTAAAAAAAAAAAATATATATATATATATATATATATATATATATATATATATATATATATATTACATTTATATTTTTAAGTTTAACTTAAGTTTTGTTTTGTTTTTCGCCAAGGAAGACATTCACCCTTCCCCCTGCCGCTCAATGTTTACGGAACATACTGGAACTCTGTGCTTTTTCTGAGTTCTCAGAGAGAATTAAACACTAAATCAATACACCTGCACACAGACATCATTCGGTTTTCAATTACAACGACCTTGTAGATTACTTTCCCCAATGATTCTAGAGGCAAACGCACACATATCACCTGTGAGGCTTTGCTTAGCTTTATATATAAGTAGCAAAACAACATTTTTTTTATATTTGGTGTCATGAGATCGACAATAAAAGCATCGGCTTCAAAACGGCAGCCCACTGCTGGCCGGTTCCTGTGCAACAAATCCATCAATTGCAAAACAGGAAGACAAAAAACCTCCAGATGAAAGTCTTTCCGGAAGTCTTTGTGGCGTGTATGGCTGTCAGGGAGGCGAGTGTAGAGTATTACGTGCTGTTTGTTTCCGAGTGAGAGGGAAGCGTAGGAACAGAGAGCCAACAGCGAGGAGCCTCTTCAGCTGCCAGTGTAAAGAGAGCCTTTGATAACACCGGCACACTCAGTACCAGCTACACCGACTACACTGAGCCGCTAGACACACGTGCCGTCACTGAAAGACACACAGTCCTGTCATACTGTAGATATGGTCCAACATCTTCCCAGTAGAGACACTTGAGTGCTGTTCAATGAGCCTGTCCTCGTCTCAGTTTTGAATTTTATCTTTGTCGATGTTCGTCTTAATCATGGCGAACTCTGACCTCTGTCGCGTCTTACAGCCAGCCGTGAAAATCTCCTCTCTTCTCATCATGTCATTTTGCAGTTTTGCTCCTTTAGAGTGCTGATTCTCCATATGTGCGTATCTGTCACACGTCTCTCTGGGTGGCACCACATCGCACCACACCCTGCTGATGCGGCAAGATGAACAGAAAGACATGTTTAATGTTCGTTCTTCTTCTCCTGCTGAAAACGTATACAAGCAATATCAATTAATTGCTACCAAACCACGCTCTTTCACACACTCGGCGTCGCATTTACCCATTCTCCTATACAAGCTGACATGTTTTTTTTGTGCACATTCAGAGAATGTAGCTCTCAGCATAAACATGCAAAGCCAATTTTACTAACAGATGCAGTTTAGTGTTTAAAAGGAGCCTTTCTCTGTGTAAAAAGCTTTTGGAGAGTTGGAAAATTCACAAATCTTGACCTCCTGTTGGACCCTTGAGGCCTCTAGGTTACACCCATTCAGATATATAAAGGAATGCAAATGTAACATAATGTGGCAGTACAAGTTTGGCTATTTAAAGGTACAGTTGCAAGTTAACCGGTTCCTGTGATTCAATGTGGCAGCTCAGAGAAGACGAAAATGAGAGGTTTTGTTTTCATGGATTAGATTGTCAGGCCTTATAAAGAAAGATAAGCTCTGAGCTCCAGTAACATGGGACCAAGCCCTCAAATGTGCTTTTGATGAAGACAAATGGAGGATAGGCTCATTTAACCATCAGCATATAAAATAAGGCTCATTTTCGAGCGCAGTGCGGAGAAACATACATATTCAGTAAGTAACTGATAAATATTCAAAATCGCCCCAAAGTCTGTATGTGATTGGCTCATTATATTGTACAGTGTGCACTATACATATTGTCATCATTCTGGAGAATAATCAAAATGAGAAAGAAATGCTGGCACTGAAACACTGAGATACAAAGAAAAAAAAACAATTACTGAGGATTGATGCTCTGTAATGTATGAAATCAGTCGTATTGATTTTTCTAAGTCAACCCTGGTTTAGTCTGTTAACAATCTTCACTGTCAAGAGGCGGAAAATAGGGTTCTGAGCAACAGTTCTGTTTAAACTGGCACAGTCATCTTGACCTTTGATGAAAACATTCTTAGGAATATAAAATATATAAAACCTTTTTTCTTTTTGAGTGCTTTGGTTGATGAGAACAATTTTTTGATGATTGAGTTCAACGTTTAGTATACGAATATAAAAGAGATGTGAGCCTTTAATGACAAATCCAATTAACTGGTATACACTGATGTTAGTATTGATTGTTTTGTTTGTTATTATTATATTTTGTTTGAGGTAATAGCCCACACCTGGTCTGTGCTGTGGATTGCAATATCTGAAGATCTGTACAATCCACTACAACAGAAAAATAATTCATATGCATCGCAAAATAATGCCAAGAAAGCATATTTTTGTAATAAGTTCAAGTCCATGTGAAATCCACTCTGCACACAAAAATAAACAGTGCATCCAATGCTGTCACATTTGCGAGTAAGAGCTAAGAGTTCTTTCTAATGAATCAAAACACATATCCACCTTATGTTTTACCATAAGAGCCATTTATACATTTTATGTGTCTGGCTTCCGGTCTCATCTGTGTCCAGCAATTTTTAGCAGTACAGAACAGCTTGTTTTGCTGTTTGATATTGCAAATTAGTGTGTCTTACCATATTATTTTAATGTATTTTCTTAATTATGAACACTGGTTTTGAGTGCAAACAGTTTAAACGTTTAATGCACTTTGTTATTCTTCTCGTTATTTCCCTATAGTGGCAAATGAACCGGAAGTCTCACACATTTACAAAAAACGACTTACTTCCGCGTTGAAAAATAAGGTGGATAGCAATAAGCAAATGATTCTTATTAACCAATTCAAAAAGACACTTAGTAGTTACAGGATTTTACTGGGCTGAAGTGTGACAAATGCTTCACCGACTGAACTCACTGGATCTGTCAAAACGGTTATTGAATCAACATATTAATTAGGGCTGGGAAATTAAATAAATTCTGCGATTCATTAAATGCATTGTGATTCTCTCTCGAATCCATTCTAAGCTTAGTTTTAAACAGCAGATGGCACTGCATGATTTAGAAACAGCCATACTCTGCTTGCTTCCAATTCATTACACACACTTAAAAAAATCATTCATAAAGTTCAAAAAGGTTAAAGCAAATTACAAGGGTCTTCACAGTGAGCTGTGTTTACATTAATCTTGGGCCATTAAACAAGTGTTTGAGTCAAGGAGCAATTACATGACTCAGATAAACACACAAGCGCTCTTCAGTGCTCTTATTCGTAAGCATTTGAATGTGCAAATAAAAACTTTAAAGTCTCAAAATCATAATCGGATTGGTGAAATTATACAGGATTACCGTGAGATGTGTGTGTTGCGTTCTCTAACATTCTGCCTGGAAACAAAGATGCTGTAATGCCAAACCCCTTCACAAAAAAAGAAAGCCACTGTGACGGTGAGTGCTTATCAGGATCAACTACACGCTGAAAATTTTTGAAGTTCGTGGCACAAATTCTTTAAAATCAAGAGTTCAAGTTATAAAGTGTTTTCACGAAATGTCATCAATCGGCCATATTGGCAGCACTGAACATAAACAATGCCACTGAACCGAATGAAAGTCACATATTTCACTAATTATTGCTGCTGAAAATGATCAATTGTTGTAATGTTTTGGGCTGTTCTAATCGGTTGGACAGAGAATTATAAGAGTTATAAAAAATCAAGGAGAAGAGTGCAAAAAACTGTCTGAGGAACAAAAGATGTTTGTGGTTGGCTAAACTGAACAAGGATTTCCAGCACAAGAATCTTGACATCATTCGTGTTTGTTCTTATCATTTCTAGTCAGGTAGGTGAAATATTAGGCTAATATCTTAATGAATATTGCTAGTATGTATATTTACCACCTAATAACTTTAGTTTGTTCAAATATTGCGCCTTTTCCTGCATACTAAGTCCTTCTCTATATGATTTAGCAGCATTCACATGCTTTTTCCATGGTTTAGACAGCATAAATTAGCAGAACAATGTATTCAGTAGTACATTAACCGTGTAATCCATGCTGTTGTTAACATCCGAGTATCGCCAGTATGGCTGTGCATCTGGGTAACTGACCAAACCATGACGTAAGTGCAAGCCCTCTATAGTGGGGACAGTTCCACACCCCTAAACATGACGCGGCACAGAAAGAAACGTGATTGGTTACTTTACCTGTCCTCTTGGGCAGGCTTTGGCCATTTAATGTGACCAAGGTTCCCAGACCTTCTGTCATCAGTCTGAAGGTATGGCTACGCAAGACAACTCAGAATCAATTCCTGAGAGAGTCACAGTCCTAAAATTAAGGATACTTTACAGCAAATTTATTCATACTTTAAGCGATGACCATTTTAAATTGCAGCAAACTTTAAATTAGGAAACTTAATTCACTGAACAGTTGTTCAGTTGTATGTATTCAGTTATAATTTTAAAATTCAATGTATTTCATATAGACAATACAGTCCATTTAACATACTGTACATCTGTCCATGACATTGTCTTCATCTGTGAAAAATTAAATAAATAATCTTGAAAATGGTCTATCAGCTTTAGATAATACACACGTTTTTCAAAATCAAAGCTTTATTGTAGTTTCATCAAATGAAGGCAATTTAACAGTTTGGATTCAGTACTTGCCTAGAATTTTCTGTGTGTTTGTGAAATGCCAACAGGGGGTATTTTCATGGCAGTACCCATGAACTAGTCCTCTGCACTGGCACAGTGTTTGCTGACTACACTAACTCTCGCGCTGTGGGCCAGATGGCAACACATGTTTGCAGAATACCACAATCATGTTGCTTGGTCACGGTGACCATGGAGACATGCAGACCACCAGCTGGTAATCAACCAGATGCCCAATCACATCACGGAATAATGGCGCGATGTTGGGAATTTGTGTTCGGCTCTGATGATTAAATCTTGTTTGTTTAGCAAGTAGTTTATTGACACAGTTGATTCTCAGTGTCCCTTTTTTGCAATGCATTAGGGACGTAGTTAACTATATCCAAACAGTTTGTTTAAATTGGATTTCCTGTGGCCTTTGTCTTGATTAACACGGTCACATAAGGTTTGCAAGGCTCATCCAAGCTCTGCAAGCCATCTCTCAATCCATCATCTCTCCCAACACCTGTTCGTTGTTCCTCCATGTTCATGATAAATCTCTCTGTCTCTCTCGCTCACTGCTGCTCATCCATCCATCTCTCTGTTTCTGCTCCCTCGCTCGCGTTCCCCATGCTGGGTCAGGTCTGAGAGGTCTGAGTGTGCGGTTGTTAGCTGATGCCCTTTGCAAAGCAGCGGGGTTCTGGCCCATCTGCCCGTTTCGGCTCTTTACCCCGTCTACTGTCAGAAAGCAATGCACTCCAGATGCAACTGCTGTGACTGCTGAGCCCTCTGAGCCAAAATGGCTGCCAGGGCTCTGAGCCCTTGATTCAGAAAATGATCCAAGACCAGATTACTCTGTGCAAACTCCAAACTAGAGATGCACAAAACTGATCTAGCCCAACAGAGAAGGTGGTTTTGTCTTCATTTGGATGTGGAGCTGTGACAACCTTGGCAGATGTATGGGTTACTACGATTAGAGAAACTCAAAAAGTACACATTTTTGTATCAGGTTTTTGAAAGGCAACAACGATGACATATGATGACAGGATAGCCTGATGTTTGCTTGCCAATGTTGTGCTAGCACCTGATGGCTAAATGCCATGTGCATCCACCATTATAAAGCCTGGATCTCAAAAGCACAGCAATTTATGAGGGAGAGCAGGGATTTGAGTGTGTGTGTGTGTGTGTGTGTGTGTGTGTGTGTGTGTGTGTGTGTGTGTGTGTGTGTGCCGTATGTGTGTCACCGTCCAGCGTGAGATTGGAAACGCAGCGGTGTAATTGCTCCATCCACTTGTGTACATGCGAGATGACACATAAGCTCGGATGATTAAAAGATAAGATTTCAAAGACAACTGTTTCGCGCTCAGGCAGCTTTTAACTGAGGTGCCAGTGAACTCATCTGAGCCAAATGTCCTTCCTTTTTACTCTCTCCTTTCCAACAAAATCTACTGCCAAGAATAGACATAAAACACCCATCTTATTTACCCAGCTATATTTACATCCTGAAGGCAGGTCCACATTATTACAATGCACGGTTGATAGTATACAATAAGCAGCACCGTTCCGCCTCCTCAAATTGAAAAAGTTTTAAGCCGTGCATAAATCTTTGGAAGTCACTTGTAAAACTAAAAGTATTTATAAATCAGCTTGTCATTGACCCTTACACTTCCTCTTTTCCACATTTCCTATCTCTCCTCACCTCCAGTCTATTGTATGGAAACATACTAAATTTTATTTATCATAATTGCATCTGTGGATCTTGCAGTTCTGTGGGGTTTTTTTTATCTCAGAGATCCTGCAATTGTTACTTTATATTTCACAATTTTGGCTTTTTCATAACTGACCTAATTGAGTTACATAATCAGATTACTTTTTTCAAGTAACTGTAAAGTAATCCATTACTTTTTAATCTACGGTGAAATATCTCAGTTACTTTTTCGAATAAGTTACACCAGTTACTTTGTTCCATAAAAAATAACTAAGTAATGCAATTAGTTACTTTTTTAGGGAGTAACTCAATTATGTAATGCATTACTGTTAAAAATTTAAAAAATTACTTTTCCCATCATTGTTCACAATTGTATGTTCGTATGTCACAGTTGTCAGTATTTTTGTGTATTTTTGGTAAATGCAACTTTGTTTTTCATAATTGTTACTCTAGGTCTCACAATAGCAACTTTGTATCTTCTAACTCTGACTTTTTACAGTATTTTACAATTGACCCTTCGCAAACAGCTTGATTGGCAGGTGATCTGACCAGTCAGAACGGCAAATCCACCATCCACCAACTTGAAAAATTGTGTGTATTGACATCTTTCCGCGGCAAATATAAAATACATTCTGATGTTCATTCATGTTTTTTCGTGCTTTAAGTAAATAAGAAAAGACGATCGGTTCACGTGTCGAATGATCTAATAAGGCAATACAGTGATCTGCAGAACACATTAAAGAGCCACAAAATGCTAATTTTTGTTCAAATTTCTTTACAAAATGAAAACATTTTAAAGCTGAGACCTTGTTTCATACTAGAAGTCTTGTCTGTCGGCTTGTTGTCAGTTTCCTCTTTGCTCCACAATGTATTTTTCACTGTGTGAGAACATGTGTAGTGTGAGAGCGGCATTGTTTGTCGGACATAGTAACAGTAACTAAGGTTTTGCGAAGGGTCAGTTGTGGTTTTATGTATAATAATTGTACCTGTAGGTCTCGCAATTGTGTGTTTTATCTCAGGGATATATCCTGCAATTGTCACTTTATATTTTACAATTTTGCTATTTTTTTTTAAATAATTGTGATTGTATTTCTCACAAATGGCAACTTTCAGTGTTGGGGTAACGGGGTTGGGTTTTTTTTTTTTTTCAACTAATAAAGTAATGCATTACTTTTTGTTTTACAGTAAAATATATTTTGGAAAAATGACTGGTTTAAGCTGGTCATGACCAGGTTTAGGCTGGTCATAAACTGGTCCTGAGCAGTAGCTGGTTGCTTAGGACCAGTACATGACCAGCTAAGGACCAGCTTAATCCAGCTCAAACCAGCAGCCATGCTTTAAAACATACCTAACCAGCACATGCTGGATTTTTTAACAGGGGTAACACCAGCTACTTTATTTTCCAATTTATTGACTGACAGCTGTCCTGTCCTCATGTTGAGAGAAATCAAGAGTAAGTGCAGAGGCGTTGTGTGCACTGTGTAAACTTGATGCTTACTGTAGTTCTAGACCAAATGTCAGAATTCCTCAAAATGAATAAAAACTGTGAAATGCAAACTCAAAACCTGCAATAATTAAATATGTTAATAGTTGAATTTACATTTCCTTCAGCCTGGGCAGTGTTGCCAAGCCCGCGGTTTTCTCTTTAACACTGTTGCAGTGGGTTGTTTTTCATGTCTGTGGGTTGAAATAACCCCAATAACATGATATAGCCTCTGGAATGCAAACAGTACCAAGGGGAACCGTGCCAAAAAACGTGTATTTTACATCCTGGAACACAATGTTTTTTTCCTGAAGGACCCCCTCCTAAAGGCAATTGGGCTAGTTTTGGTTAGCAGTTGGGAAGGTTTTGTTATGCAAACCTGGCAACCCTGAGCCTGTTGCTTATTCATGTCACTTTTGCTGTAAAATGGCTTTTACATATGCCAAAAATATACATTTTGTTGTATATTAAAAAGATATAAGCAACCTCAGCCCAGATCAGAAAACGTAACGTAATGTAACGCATTACTTTCCATAAAAAGTAAGTAATGCAATTAGTAACTTTTTAGAGAGTAACTCAATATTGTAATGCATTACTTTTAAAAGTTAACTTTCTCCAACACTGCTCACAATAGTAACTTCATGTCACAGTAGTCACTATTTTTAGTAATTGCGACTTTGTTTTTCATAATTGTGACTCTACGTCTCACAATAGTGACTTTGTTTCTCACAGTTGCAAATTTATTTTTCCTGAGGCTCGTCACAAACTAGATGATTTTAAGGCTGATTTGCACCCCTGAACGATCTATGTTTTTTTACTGTGAGACTGTAGTCACGTTTGATCTTGCATGTCTCCATGAGATCGTGTGAAATCGTTTCTACATTCAACAAGTGTGTGGTCTTGCATGCCTGGTCGAAATGTCTAGTGTGTACATTCAGAGGATTATAAGGCCAGAAATCTGTTGAAACTGTCTTCATGTCTTTTAAAATTGGTTAATATTTGAAAATCATCTAGCGTGTGTGGCCAGCCTAACTCTGACTTTATATCTTTCAATTTTGACTGTTTGTCTTCCAGTATGACTGTGTTTCTCACAGTTGTGACTTTTATTTTTTACTTTGAGTTGGAAACAGGCTTCCATAAATCTTTAATTCCTGCGATGTCAGTTCACCCAATTCTTTTTCACATCACACACTCTTACCATAATGACATGTAAAAGTCAATAGAGCTCTCTCCCAACAATCAGCGCGTTCAGCCGATATAAAGAGCTCTGATGTAATGAGACAGAGATTTTAATAATTCAGAGTATTTCCCTTGTGGGACACCTGGTTTGTTCGTTTAATTTCATACACCTGACATTCATTCCACATTAACACTCTAAAATACTGTTGCCTGATTTCTGAGTTAAGCCAGTGCTGACAGCCGTTTAATTTGCCCTGGGAAAGCTCTTGGAGAAACCGTCTATTAATTATAGGAATCAATCAGAGAGCTCTTGGCCAATTGGCCATGCCCAATCCAGACTGATGAGAGGACCGATCGATGGGTCCACAACGCTGCCTCCTTCAGACCCCATGAATCAGCACCTGTTTGAAAGCTGGAATAAAACATTAGGATGTTTTTTCGTGAGGAAGACAGAGTGCTGGAGTGTACAGAAACAGTGACTAACAGACTGTTCTTTGAAGGATTGTGTAAATGACATAAGGAAGACGAAACTCCCCAGATTTAAGACAAAGGATTTATTATACCAGATGGAAGCCCGTTGGCGGTACAGGAGGTTATCAGTATGGCTGCTTTAGGTTTCACTGCCTCTGAACTGATTTAACTTGTTCCCATGAGGCTGTGTGATGCTCTGCTGCACAAAACCTCTCATTTCTATCAGTTTCTATCTAGATTACATTAAATACAAATCTAACATTTTGCAAATGACTCTAGAAGTCTCTCTGTTTAGATTTTCTGTTCATTGTTCTTGTTTTTATATGTGTTTATACAAGGAAGGTTTTTTCAAGGCCATTATGCTAAGTCCCATAATGTAGTTCCCCTGTAGTATCCCAGGGTTAAGTGCCTTCCCCAACGCTCCGCCAATGGTCAAACGAAGGGCAGGGACATTAGAACGAGCGCTCATTTTGAGTTAAGTCAGCATGATGGGAAGCCCTGCAGGGAGTTTGAACCCACAACCTTTTTGGGTTGTTACCCACTTCATTTAACACTTTTTTACATATACACGTTCACATGCAATTTACGCTAGTAGCACACTCTTCATTGAGTCCCCACTGCAAGCAGAAAAATGGTTTTCAAAAGTAGACAGGCACTTTTACTGTCCAAGAAGAGAAAAACATGTCAAAAAAGCCTCACTGTTGCACAAAGCAGTCCTGTTATACAGTCTGAGTGTTCTCAAAGCCTAAAGGAGCTCTCACTTTTATCTCAGCATGTGGAGACTTTCATGGTGATGCCTTTTTAAAGCACTACAGGTGCTGCTAGGCAGGATTGTGGAATTGCAGAAAAGCATCAAATCATGACACTTGTAATGGAAAATGGAAATGCATAATTTACAGACATTTTCTTAACTTTGTCTGGCTTCTGCAGACTTAAAAGTCAGCATAAATTGTCGTCTGCAGCCCATTTTATTTCTCTAATCTGACATATAGCTGAATTAAAACAGGATGGGGAAAAAAATGTAAAAATGCAAATTTACTAAAAAATATATAGAGAGAGCAGTTTGGCTATTGGTTAACAATATTTAATTGAAAGTAAAGTTGTTTTATTAAATTTATATAAATACTGATTATATCCTGTTTTTACATCACATGCCGATTCATATTTATCTCCCAAGATAAATATTGCCCAAGATTGCCCTGTTGCCATAGAAATTCAGTGCTTTCTCATTGGTAATTTGTATAGATATCATCTGTCTATCTGTCTGTCTGTCTGTCTATCTATCTATCTATCATCTGTTTGTCGATCGATCGATCTAACTATTATCTATCTATCTATCTATCTATCTATCTATCTATCTATCTATCTATCT
>NC_133369.1:20680518-20736970 GCF_049309525.1 Garra rufa
GTCAGTCTATCTATCTCTCGTCTGTCTGTCTGTCTGTCTGTCTGTCTGTCTGTCTATCTATCATCTGTCTGTCTGTCTGTCTGTCTATCTATCTATCTATCATCTGTTTGTTGATCGATCGATCTATTATCTATCTATCTGTCTATCTATCTATCTATCTATCTATCTATCTATCTATCTATCTATCTATCTATCTATCTATCTATCTATCATCTGTCTGTCAGTCTATCTATCTATCTATCTATCTATCTATCTATCTATCTATCTATCTATCTATCTATCTATCTATCTATCTATCATCTGTCTGTCTGTCTGTCAGTCTATCTATCTATCTATCTATCTATCTATCTATCTATCTATCTATCTATCTATCTATCTATCTATCTATCTATCTATCTGTCTGTCTGTCTGTCTGTCTGTCTGTCTGTCTGTCTATCATCAGTCTGTCAGTCTATCTATCTATCTATCTATCTATCTATCTATCTATCTATCTATCTATCTATCTATCTATCTATCTATCATCTGTCTGTCTGTCAGTCTATCTATCTATCTATCTATCTATCTATCTATCTATCTATCTATCTATCTATCTATCTATCTATCTATCTATCTATCTATCTATCTATCATCTGTCTGTCTGTCAGTCTATCTATCTATCTATCTATCTATCTATCTATCTATCTATCTATCTATCTATCTATCTATCTATCTATCTATCTATCTATCTATCATCAGTCTGTCTGTCAGTCCAACTATCTATCATCTGTCTGTCTGTCTGTCTGTCTGTCTGTCTGTCTGTCTGTCTGTCTGTCTATCATCTGTCTGTCGATGTATCTATCTATCTATCTATCTATCTATCTATCTATCTATCTATCTATCTATCTGTCTATCTATCATCTGTTTGTCGATCGATCGATCTATTATCTGTGTCTATCTATCTATCTATCTATCTAGTCATTCATTCATTCGTTTGTAACTTTTTTTAGATGTATATAATAGATTTGTTTATAGATATATAATTGTATTTATTAATTGAAACATTGTTGATACATGAAGTATACAAAATTGACTTTTGTTGTATGACGATGTAGCATTTTTTATTATTATTGTAGTATTAAACATTATATATTATAAAAAATATTATAGAAAAAAACATGTTGAATATATCAATTGATTTTAATTAGAGGATTCTATCTATCTGTCTGTCTGTCTATCTATCTATCTATCTATCTATCTATCTATCTATCATCAGTCTGTCTGTCTGTCTGTCTGTCTGTCTGTCAATCTATCTCTCGTCTGTCTGTCTGTCTGTCTGTCTGTCTGTCTGTCTGTCTGTCTGTCTGTCTGTCTGACTGTCTGTCTGTCTGTCTGTCTGTCTGTCTGTCTGACTGTCTGTCTGTCTATCTATCTATCTATCATCTGTTTGTCGATCGATCGATCTAACTATCATAAGTCTGTCTGTCTGTCTGTCTATCTTTCTATCATCTGTCTGTCGATGTATCTATCTATCTATCTATCTATCTATCTATCTATCTATCTATCATCTGTCTATCTATCATCTGTTTGTCGATCGATCGATCGATCTATCTATTATCTGTCTATCTATCTATCTATCTATCTATCTATCTATCTATCTATCTATCTATCTATCTATCTAGTCATTCATTCATTCGTTTGTAACTTTTTTTAGATGTATATAATAGATTTGTTTATAGATATATAATTGTATTTATTAATTGAAACATTGTTGATACATGAAGTATACAAAATTGACTTTTGTTGTATGACGATTTAGCATTTTTTATTATTATTGTAGTATTAAACATTATATATTATAAAAAATATTATAGAAAAAAAACATTATGTTGAATATATCAATTGATTTTAATTAGAGGAGTAGGTAGAGTGTAGTGTTTAAGAAATATATATATATATATATATATATATATATATATATATATAGCATACATTAACAATAACATACACTAACAATTCATTAACAATAAGGCAAGACACATAGATTAAAAGGTACATTTTGATTTTATGTTGATTTCTAAACATTGCCTGGATGTTGTGAGCCAAGTAAAGTTCTGCTGCTGTACCGGCTATTTCAGTTTGGCTATTTGCCCAGTATCTCGCATACCACCCTTAGCAGTCCCTGAGTGAGCAGGTGTGTGTGTGTGAGATAACAGAACATGAAGCAGCAGGTATTTAACATGACACTCAAACTGATGGTCATTGGCACTGATTATCCCATCAGGATTGAAAGACACTCATATGATGACAGAGGTGATTTTGGATAACGAGTGTCACCGCTGATTATTATCCAGCACTAAAGACCAGTAGCGTGTACGAGTCAAAGCACTGTCCCTCTCCCAGACCTGTCATTTAGATAATGAGATGAGAGCGGTGGGCGTTGTGAAGTACAACTCCAAGGAAAGGATATTCGCATATTCTTTAACCTTGGCGGCAAGCACTGTAATGCATTCTGAGGATAGAATGCATTTTTCACTTAAAACAATAACCCGATTCCATGTCACGCATCCTGAATGTCATTCCGCGTAATAATTCACTTTCACACCAAAAGATCTTGGCGCCCTTGATAGTGTGACTGATGGGTGTCAGTGTGAGTTACCATGTTAGGGGTAACTGATTATTTGATCATAAAGGTTTCTGCTAACAGGAACAGTTTAAGCACCACAAAACAATTTACCTTGCAAATTTTATAGGCCCTACATTTAAAGTCACCATGAAATCAAAAATGACAATTCTTATTTTTTTTTTTAAATATTGCAGTGTTTATTCTAAAAAATGTATTGACGCACATCATGTATTTATTTTTTGCAATTGTGCCATCATAATATGTAATCGAAAACATTACCTTTTCCTTTCCTTTGCAATTTTTCTTAAAGTGATAGTTTATCTAAACAATGAAAATTATGTTATTAATTATTTACCCCCTTATGTCTCCCGTAAGACCTTTGTTTATCTTCAGAAAAACAAATTAAGATATTTTTGATGACATCCAAGAGCTGCATAGACAGCAACGCAACTAAAATGTACATAGCCCTGAAAGGTAGTAAGGAAAAGGACAAAATAGTCACACTAAAACACAGACAATAATAATAAAGCACAAAGAATTCAAAATATTGTAACATTCCATTCCATTGGAGTAAAACTGACAAGCAAATTTGAATCTGACATATAAAATGTTGACTTCAAAAACAAAAACTATGACTAAAACAAAGAAACTGTAGAAATTGGTGTGAGTAATCTTACTTGAACAGAGGGAGAGTGTGACGGTAGGGAGGAAAAGTGTAGCGAGGGTTTGATGGAATCAGTAGGGGGTTCAGTATCTGCGAGTGTATGTGTGTTTGTGTGTGTGAGAGAAAGAGAGAGAGAGAGAGAGAGAGAGAGAGGGAGAGAGAGGATGTGCACCTCTAGAGGTACAGTCTCCTGCTTTGATCTGTTCACTTGGCCCACATTAAGAGCAGTGGCGATTTCTTTAAGACTGCAAGGGAAGCTCAGCTTCCCCTATAATGTCACAAAATTAATGGTCAAATTACGTACTATTGTATTAACATTTTATTGACTAAAAATGCGTTAGAAAACGTTCATCTCAAAGACGAATTCGTTCAGAATCAGTTACTGTAGATATAGCAGGTCGGCTGACTTGATTTTCTTCTCATACATTCCCGTAGCGTCACAGTGCATTTCCCCATTGAAGCCCAGCGTCCATTGACTTCAATGGGGCTGCTTTGAACGTTTTTTTTCAGTGCTTTGAAACTAGACGGTCATTGGATAAACGCTGCGATTATGTCCCGCCCACGGACGCTCAGCGTCTCTGGGGGTGAATGAGGAGTGGGCTGGCCTGGACGCTGAGCTTCTGCGTGATGATTGGAGGGTCTGTCGAAAGATTGCATCTCCTTTTGACTGACAGCGATTTTGTCCTATAAGGAATCGCTGAAGCTATTCGTTCGCGCTCTCTGCGGCCGCTCAGTCCCATCGTGGATTTCTCAAGTTCAGTCGAAATAAAAACTGCTGCAACCTATTTCTTTATATTTGCTTGGCGAAATTGCTTGATTTTCATCATACATTTCACACAATTATACACCACATTCCTTGTTTCACTTTTACAGAGTTTAATATTTTTTTTAGATCATTCATTCATATGAAACTGCACACGAAAAGTCACTGGAAAAGACGCCTAGTTGGTACGACAGGGTCACAGACCATTTTCTTGAAAAGGAACGTAGGGCAGAATTTACTTTTAAATAAATAGACAATTTTATGATGTAGACCGAAAATGAGCTTCCCCTATTTGACAGACCAGTAGCCGCCACTGATTAAGAGGTGGAGAAAGAGGTTAAAGCTTTGTTCACAGTGTTTTTTCAAGATAAACACACACATACGCACTGTTTCTAAAGTCGCAGCAGATCCTCTCAAGTTTGAATGCGTGCGTGTGCTTGTGTGTATAATTTATATAGAATTAGGCAAGCATGTAATCACTAAGGAGACATACCATATTTATCACGAACAATAAAAACCCTCCCCGGCCTCCACCCCCTGCAAAAACACAAAGCACTCCCCCCGGAAACCACGGAACAATAGGACCGCCTTTCATGTAGCGGCATATGTGTGTGAGCCCCTGAGATACGGGATAGTTTCATAGTATACAGTAACTCCCACGTGAGAGAGGAGGAGATATTGATTGCTCTGAACTGCAGAAATTTTCTCGCTTGTATCTTTCATCCCTCTCTCTTTTTTTTTTCTCTGCCTATTGTTGACCTTGTAAAAACACTTTTTCCCCAGGCTGGAAATGAGATGTCCAAATTCAATCTGGGTGCTGACAGGCAGTGTTTGGATATAACAGAGTAGGATGGAGGCAGGCAGGCCAAGGCATTGTTGCATCACAATGGCTTTACAGGCTTTTGAGTGCGCTGTGGGGGAGATGCGATGACACTCTAAACATTGCCATCTGCTGGAGACAACGGTAATATCCCTAGGACTTTCGTATTAGCGGACAGCTTGAGAGACACTCCAAGTTGTATATACAACATAGTTTCTGGAGTTGTTGGTTATAAAGAGGTATGTAATACCAGGAGAAAGCTATCCGTCACTGGTAAAACATTTATTATGCTGTATTAACATTTATAGTTTAGGTCCCTGAATTTGACTGTGGCTTTCTGTCTTTGTGCATTCCAGACATCAATCTTTCACGAGTTCGCCCCTACATCTAATCTGCTTGAGCGAGTAATAAGCATATTTTGGCGTGCTGTCCTGGGAAAGGGTTCCGGGCCGGAATACAGGCCGGACCCAGAGAACTCCCCTTGCTAGTTTAGGATAGAAACAGATTAGAAGTGGGGAGTAGGGGTGGAGGAGGGATGCCAAGAAACTGTCGCTGGATGGCGGTAAAACGGCTGGCAATATATAGATGATGCGCTAATTGAATGATTGGTTAAACGAGTTGCACCTGTGCCGAATGGATTGATTATCTGATCGTGCTCCTCCCGAACCTTGTTAATTAAACATCATTTAGTGTCGGCAATTTTATTTTATTTTTTATTTTTTTTGACATTTACCGCTGCACTGCAAAATATTGTAGGTAATTTTAGGGTATGTCACTGCAGCCTGAAGACCTCCAAGTGAGAGGAGCTTATGCTTAAGTAGGTGGAGACTTTCAAGTTACTGGCAATAAAGGGTTAGTTTACCCTAAAATGAAAATTAGCCTCTTATTTAGTCACCCTCAAACCATCCATATGACTTCCTTCTTTCAGACGAATCCAGTCGGAGTTATATTAAAAAAAAATGTCCTGGCTCTTTCCAGCTTTATCATGGCAATAGTAAGTGTTTCTCTTCAACAGGTCAAAAGAAGTCCAATAAAGTGCACCCATCCATAATAAAAAGTGCCTCACACTTGCATGTTGGTAAGAAAAATATCCATATTTAAAGGAACACTCCACTTTTTTTGGAAATAGGCTCATGTTACATCAGCAAACTTCCTTGACTATGCTGAAATGGAAGTGTAGTTCCTAATCTTATCGGCCTGGAAAATCGCAGCTTTACATTTTGCGCCGGTATTAGTACACAACATAACTACAGAAGTGTCAAGTTTTAAATAGGACAAATATCCAAACTCGTTGGTCATTTTTGAACGCGATGCTATTGGTCTAATAGGATTCAATGATCTATGCTAAGCTATGCTAAAAGTGATATCGCCAGAACAGGAGAACGGCTGAATGGATTTCAAAACGGTAAAACTCAACTTATTACCTCGGAGGGAGTTGGAGAATGAGCCTATTTCCAAAAAAGTGGAGTGTTCCTTTAAAACGTAATAATCACTCTGGGTGGATGATGCAGGATGTCGGCATTGTGCATGTGCCGCTCAGTGACGAACGTGGATACACAAGTGGAGAGATCAAAACAAAACAACGGTCATGAATTTAAAGGACAAAACAAGGATTTGTAAAGAATAATGTCAGAGAATTTCAATATAAGCTAAAAGTAAGCAAAAAGTAAGCAAACTTTGTTTCCTTTGCTCCTGTAAACAAAGACTTATGAGACTCACTACGCACGCATGCCTACGTCATCTGCCTAGAGCTGGTTCCATGCACAACAGTAAGTGAAAGCTAGATTAAAGTGATTATTAAGTTTTGAATATGGATATTTTTCTCACAAAAACGCATCGATTTGCTACAAGAGGTGTTTATTCACCCGCTGGAGCCGTGTGAGGCACTTTTTATTATGGATGGAGGCACTTTATTGGACTTTATTTTGACCTGTTGTAGAGACACACCCACCTATTGCCATGCTATAGCTATTCAACCCATGTGGAACTATAGACCTTTTTCCTGAGTAAAACATGAGCGCCGCCATTACGAATTCTAAAGTCAGATTGAATGCTTTTCTGTTCCGGTCTCCATAGAAACTCATTCAAATAGCGTCTATCTGTTTTTAATGTAGCTAACATCTGCAGCTTCGTGTCATCTACGCACTCATTAAAGTGAGGCACTGACAAATGACGGTCATTGCGACATAGTTTGGAATTGCTCCGCCCACTTGGAGCTGGCTCTGGTCTGCTGTGTTACCTATTCTCTCCATTTCAATAGGAATCCATGCGATTGGGAGTTTCATGTGAAGGAGCCAGTGGTCACGCAAATCCACCACGTTTTCCAACAGAATGCTGCTTGATCTGTGCTTCATACACTGCTACACTATATCGACAATGGAGTATAGTACATTGGTACAACAATAGGTGGCGATAAATAGTCATCTTTGTGAGTGAGTCACTTGTGTGATTCATTTATTTAGGGATGAGTCTTTGAATCATTCACTCAACACTCATTCACTCATTCAAACGAGATAAATTCAAACCCGAAAGGCACTTAGAAGTCAAACAACCATGACCGTCTTATTGAAGGGTTGTTCCAAAACAGAACTGACAACTTCAAAATGCTCTTTAGAATTAAGGATTTCGAAGGGTATAACTGATGGACACTTTGATGGTTTCTTTCTCTGCCATTTGTAAGCGCTTTAAGTAACTGTGATCTACTAAAAGCCTCAAAGCCATCATGACTAAAGTGCAGAGAACAAAGACACAGGTCTTTAGAAAGTTTTATGCATCCACAGGTATCTTCCCATGCTTTTCTTCTCTTCTTATCACTAGGAAAGCAGTGAAGACCTACATCGCTTCTCTTGTTGGCCTTCAACTGAAAATAACAACCAAAAGCCACACAATGTGGCATCGCATCAGTATTTTATTTTCCGACTTGTGTGTTCTGAGTTGTGTCGCAGTAAAAATAGCAACAGGTAGCGCCAGAAGCTCAATGAGTGCAACCATTTCACATCATCGAAATAATGGCGCCCCTCACAGTCTAAAATATGTATTAACAATGTGGATTTTTAAATAACGTAAATCTTTGGGTTTTCTATTACGTTTCAGTAAGATACATCATTTACATTATATTAAGCCTATTAAGTCTTAATATCCGGGGTTCCCTAAACAATGGAATGGAATGCAGTTCTATTTATTCAGGAACAAATTAAGAATGAGTCACTGAATCATTCACTAAAGTGACTTGTTAAAACACACTAATTCAACATGTAACAAAGCACCGCTACTGTGCATTGCTCACATACAGTACTGACTATATATTGAGTCACTGAGATAAGCTATGCAATATTAACTTTGTATAAAAACACTATGCAGTCATGGATTCTACCAGCAGGGGCTATGGAGGCAACTCTGACCCTTGGTTGATTGCATCATAAAATCATCTTTATCATGTCATTGTTTTTACAAACAAAACCCTATCATCTCACTCTCTGTTTCTTCCATTTTGTGTATCTACCTCACTGGTCTAGGGTGATCTGTATGGCTTCTCTTGGCTTTGAATGATTCTGTCTGAATCAGTCGTGCTCAGCTGTGTAATCCCTCTCTCTGTTGAGCAATGCATCTTTATCTCGCTCATCCAGTGTGTAAGTGTATGGGTGTATGCTCCTGCAGGTTCCTGCAGCATCTGTCAGCATGTGCTGGCCTTTCCGCTGAACAGAGCACTTTGAGCTGCCTTTGTAAGACAATATGCAGCCATAGCCAAGGCATATGCATTATAGATTACCTTTCACAAATAGACAGACAGAAAGAGAGGTGGAAAAAAGACTTCTTTTTGAGGAGTTCATAAAACTTCACATTTCTCTCCAGTGTTTGTATTAGGTATTAAAAGTTGTATGAATGAAAGCATATGAAATCTATTGAAAATAATGAGCTGATGATGACATTTTGATTTAAAATATCTGAATTAATCATCTCTATCTGCAATATTTAATAGCATGCACTGTACACAAGCAAAGGATTCACTAAATGAATGATTCAGCTAATTCAGCTAACACAAAATGAAAATAACTATGATTCTTTTTAACTGCTCAGTGCCTCAACTTAACCTCAATAACTCAGAACATTAAACTGGGGCAACAGATTTTGAGAGTAAGATTTTCTGTTCGATGTCAAAAGATTTTTGACAAACGCATGATGATACAGAAGAAGCTACTTTTTGTTTTATCTATTCAGAAGGGAAGATAGAACAGGATGTGATGAATAAAGAGACGGAACAGGATTGGGAAATGTTGCATATGAGACTCGAACCGGCATCACCCACTTCAGTGCCACAGCTCAGTGTCAGTCATAAAGGTCATAAATGTAACATTCACATATTTTGATGAGAAAAAATAACATCAAATATTGGTTGAGTTACTTGTTTGATTAGCTAGGTGACCTTTGAGATATATTTAAATCCTACTTCATGATTAACCACACAACGCAACTCTATATTCACATATTCTCAGCTGTGTTGCCAGGCAAATGTCTACGCTGAACTCAGAGACCTCAACCAAACTGACCAAATGTGGAACCCTCTAATTCAGAGCTCTAAAATTAGCAAATAACATGTAATTACCCGCATGAAAAGAGATTCTATTTTGATTCTATTGTGGTGGGTCAACATTTGCTCAAAATTCTGGAAATGAAGTGGTGGTGAGGGCCTCAGGTGGAAGAAGCTGATCCACAGGTGTGTTGCAGTTGGATAAACAGAATGCATATTACTATTCATGAGGCAACATGCATGCTTTCTCTGCCTGGAGACCTGTCCATCTCATCTCTGCTCAACAAAACACAAACTGTGACAACACAATTATCAGTTTTTAATTAAACAAACATCAACAGAGCGTGCACCGTGAGCACTGAAGAAAGACAAAGTATGCCTGAGAGAGCTTGTGCATGAATGTGCGTGTGCGTGTGTGTGTGTGTGTGTGTGTGTGTGTGTGTGTGTGTGTGTGTGTGTGGATTTTGGCAGCCACATACTTGTGGATGTGATGGAAAATGTGCTTCAATATACATTTCTGCAAAACTGAAAAAAAAACGTACCTATATGTAGGCTACGAATCACTGCAGTTTCTAGTTTAAATAAATACTAGAGGCAGTACAACTCTGACAACTTTTATTCCTTCTCACACAAAGTACACACAGTTACTTGCAGAATATTGTTATGACTTCAAAACAATTTTAACATCATGCACGACTTTAAAACTGAAACTATGTCGTCACATACAGTTGAGGTCAAAAGTTTACATCCTTCTTTCAGAATCTGCAAAATGTTAATTATTTTACCAAAAAAAGAGGGATCATACAAAATGCATGTTATTGTTAATTTAATACTGACCTAAATAAGATATTTCACATAAAAGATGTTTACATCTAGTCCACAAGAGAAAATAATAGTTAAATTTATAAAAATTACCTGTTTCAAAAGTTTACACCCCCTTGATTCTTAATACTGTGTTCTTACCTGAAAAATCCACAGCTGTGTTTTTTGTTTAGTTGTTTGTAAGTTCCTTGTTTGTCCTGAACAGTTAAACTGCCTGCTGTTCTTCAAAAATCCTTCAGGTCCCACAAATTCTTTGGTTTTCATTTTTGTGTATTTGAACCCTTTCCAACAATGACTTTATTATTGAGATCCATCTTTTCACACTTCAACTAAGTTTGTCTTCTGGGAAATATGTAGCCATCTTCTGTAGCCTCTGAAGGGCAGTACTAAATGATCAAATATGATATTTAGGCAAAAAAAAAAAAAAAAAATTCACAAATGGTTCTTAATGCATTGTGTTGAAAGAAGTCCCAATTGTTTCTCCTAGACAGCTATGAGATTTGAATTGAAGAATAATTCACCAAAAAATGTCATAATTTGCTCACCCTCATGTAATTCCAAGCACCAAAATGTCAGTTTGGACCCCATTGACTTCCATTTTATGGAAAAAAAAAATGGTTATCTTGTGTTCCACAGAAGAAAGTGATTGGACTGACATGAGGTGAGTAAATTATGATTTTTATTTACATTTTTAAGTGAATTATCTCTTTAAGAGTGAATCCTTCTCAGATTTTTCTCAACAAAAAAAAAACAACAACAAAGTAATGTCATAGATTTCAAGTCAGAGATTTCAATATGCTGTCCATATTAATCATTCTCTGTACTCTTATTGTTAATAACAGTTATAGTATCAGTGAGATATAATAGGTTTATTATTGCTTTTAATTTTTTTCACTTTTTTTATTTTTTTAAGTCATTTTTTGGGTGTTTTTGCCTTTTGTTATTACATTTTTATTTCAGTTTCAGCTTTAGTTATTTCAATACATCAAGTTGAAGAAATGTTTTATTATATACTGTATATGTTTTATTATATAATTATTATATAAAATTACATATTGTTTATATTTAGTTCATTTTTATTCCTTTTATATATCTTTTTACTTTTTAAAATAACCGTTTTCTATTTGAATATGTTTTAAAATGTAATTTATTCCTTTGCTGCTAAATTTTTTTTATTATTATGTTAAAAACAGCTGAATAGATTTTTTCAGGTTTCTTTGATGAATAGAAAGTTCAGCATTTACCTGAAATAGAAATCTTTTGTAACATTATAAATGTCTTTATCACTTTTGATTCATTGAAAGCATCCTTGCTAAAAAAGTATTTATTTCTATGATTTCTTTCCCCAAAAAATAAAATAGTATACTGACCCCAAGCTTTTGAATGGTATAGTATATAATGTAAAAAAAAAAAAGCTTTTTATTTAGACATGCTGATGAAAAAAATGTACTCAACTGTTGTAAATATTGATAATAATAATGTTTCCTGAACAGCAAATCAGCATATTAGAATGATTTCTGAAGAATCATGTGACACTGAAGACTGGAAGTAATGATGCTAAAAATGTAGCTTTGACCACAGGAATAAATTACATTGAAAAATATATTCAAATACAAAGCATTTATTTTGAATAGTAAAAAAATATTTCACAATATTAGTGCTTTTGTTGTATTTTAAATCAAACAAATGCAGGCTTGGTGAGCAGAAGAGACTTCTTTACAAAACATTACTGTCCAAAAACTTTTGACTGGTAGTGTGCAAGTCTGAAAACATCTGAGTAATAACATTTTTCTCTGGTTTGAGAGAGTAGTCACCTGGACCTGACCTGCATCTTTTGTGGACGGCATAATGACTTGTTAATCTCATAATTTGTGCTTTGTCATATAGTGATGTTACTATGGCAGACATTATTTCAAAGAGTCAACCTGTCAGATGATATGCAAAAGCGAGCAAGCGTGAGAAAGACAGAGACGTATGGAGAATGACAGCGATATCGGGAGTCGAGTCCTTGACTGAACTGCAAAAGTGCTGACATGCGTGCCACCCCTGAAGTGTCTATCAGTCTGCCTGGATCGCAACTGAGATAAACTAGCTTTCGGTCCCTAATGACTGAGTAAATGTGGCATCCCTGTGATAAAACATGACGTGCCACTACGCCACACAGGAGTGAGTGATTTCAGCCTCACAACTTCATTACAAAACCAAGGACACGCTCGCAGCCGGGCACATACCTCCTCACCTCAGGCCTACGCAACCAAACGCCCCTGCCAGCTTGCTCTGACAGCCCTGACAGAAGAGAGGGTCACAAGTCATGCGGCCAGGCATAAAATACAATCAACCTGCCACTGAAATGTATAGAATTAATCTTTCCCGGGCCCCTATTTCATCCGGGGGCTCGCAGCCAAGTGAAACAAGCGGCAGTATCTTTACTGAGAGAGCAGAGAATAAACGCAGCTATGAATTCTAGAATCACATTTTGTTTGATGCTACTGACATAAAATGATGAGTATTAATTAAGCACTTTTTTCCTTTTAATTTTAGATGCACTGGAATCAAAAAATAACCTACCTTCATACACCCAAATACTGGATGGCTGCACGCAACCGTTTTAGCCGCTCTGCTCGGCACTGCATCGCATCCAAAATGTTGTTTCCAAAATGTCTTTCTCAGGTTCATGTTTACACTCTGATTTACTGCAGACGGTTTTCTTGTAGTTTACTTTGCAACTTTGATAAGAGGGAAGGTGAAATGTTCTGCCTCGATGAGCACTGAGCATCTTAGTAAAGCTGTTTGAAGTCAAAAACTTCAGACGACAGATAACGCTTGCCTGCACACTGCACATTTTCGAGCTTATTTGCACCTGTTTTCGTAACTTCTGGAATAAAGTGGGAATAAAGTATTTTGGAATCACACAAAATCCTACACCTCAACTGTTAGAGAAAGTTACTGTTGTTTCCAGAATATTATAAAACTGTGGTATAGCCTGTCATTAAAAAACAACAACATTTTAACAGGAAGATTATGAAATGAAAACGTATGTTTATTATTTTAAACATGAAATAAATTCTGCAGTAGTAAGGTGATAACTTAAAAATATTGTTAAAATGTTTAACCAGTCTCACCCATTTGTGACCCTGGAGCACAAAACCAGTCATAAGTAGCACAGGTTTGTTGGAATAGCCAACAATACATTGCATGGGTCAAAATGATTGATTTTTCTTTTATGCCAAAAATTTTTAGGATATTATTAAGATATTTAGTAAATTTCCTACTATAAAAATATATCAAAACGTAATTTTCGATTAGTAATATGCATTGCTAAGAACTTCATTTGAACAATTTTAAATGCGATTTTCTCAGTATTTTGGTTTTATCAAAATAAAATGAAAATGTTGCACCCTCAGATTCCAGGTTTTTAAACAGTTGTATCTCGGTCAAATATTGTCCTATCCTAACAAATCATAAATCAGTGGAAAGCTCATTTATTCAGCTTTATATACAACATACAGCAAAAACAGAAAAGAAAAATATTTTTACAATTCAAAAAAACTGTTTTCTATTTGAATATGTTTTAAAATGTCATTTATTCCTGTGATCTCAAAGCTGATTTTTAGTTCAGAAATCATTCTAATATTCTGATTTGCTGCTCAAAAAACATTTATTATTATTATTATTATGTTGAATTTTTTCAGGTTTCTTTGATTAATAGAAAGTTTGGAAGAACAGCATTTATCTGAAATAAAAATCGTTTGTAACATAAATGTCTTTATCATCACTTTTGATCAATTTAAAGCATCCTTGCTAAATAAAAGTATTATTTCTATTATTTCTTTCCCCCCAAAATAAAATATTATGACTCCAAGATTTTAAACGGTATACTGCATAATGTTACAAAAGCTTTTTATTTCAGATAAATGCTGATCTTTGGATCTTTCTATTTATCAAAGAACCCTGAATTGATCCTGACCTCCCAAAACTCTTTTAAATATTGATGATGATAATGATAATAATATTAAAATGTTTCTTGAACAGCAAATCAGCATATTCGAATGATTTCTGAAGGATAACAAGACTAGAGTAATGATGCTGAAAATATATAATCACATGAATAAATTACATTTTAAAATATAAAATTTCAAACACATCATAAAATAAATTATGACTGTTTTTTTGTGGGCCATGGTCACATTTATCACTTTATCATTTACTTGCCCAAGTTCTTCCAAACCCTAATGACTTTCCTTCTTCTATGAAACAAACTTTAATGCTAGACACTCTCAGTCACCATTCACTTCTACTATAAGGAAAAGGACCCAGTTGAAATGAATGGGGACTGAGGCTCAAAGTCCATAACATCTTTATTCCACAAAGAAATGGCTACGAGTTTCAACACAGTCAACGTATTCCTTATATTATTTATAAAGGTCATGTATTTTTGTGAAATATCACAGTATGACCTTTATGGCACCTTGGAGTTAAACTTTTATACACTACTGACTCCTATTGGCTTAGACGAGTCTTTTTACATGCCAGAACGAACGAGGAACTAGATCCGGGGGAAAGTCGTAAACCTCCCTGAGACTGGTGTTTTTGTCAAACGTGCTAAAGTCCACGAACATTCATTTGAGTCAAACAGTATTATTACAAATCTTGCGTCAGCCCAGGAGCTTGCAAAACTGGGGCTTTGAGCAAAAGCTTGTTTTTCCGGTCGCAGAGCCCAATGAAACTCCTGCGTAGACGCGGCTTATTTCATTCGTTTGCTGAGGGCTTGCTGTAAATTAGCTGGAATCATGATTGACCAGAATGATTTTGGGCCCATCACACGGAATCGCAGACGCGCGACCATCACAAGCGCAAAGAGCGAGACTGTGAAACTCAGAAACGGAGCGACCGCGGCAGCAGCAGCCAGTGATCTCAAAAGCGGACCCAAGACGCGGGAGTCTTTCACGAAAAACTTACAGCTGAACGAAGACAGCAAGCAAAAATGCGATCGCTACGACAAAATGAGGTACAGTGTCAGGACGTCATGCAAAAACGCAGGTTGCTGTAGACAAAGATAGATGGTCACTGCAAAGAGACCAGGCAGGATTCGCCAGTGTGCGTTTGTGGCACAGTACTGGACATTTAACCCCTTATATCCCAAAAATTATTTCCCTTATTCTTGCTGTTACAGAAAATAATATATGTGATGATTTCAGGATAATTACCTACGTAATTCTGTAAAACAAATATTAGATATTAGGGATATACCACATAGTGGATTAGGAATATGATGTTAAATAAATAAATAAACGTTGACCAATGATCTGTAATATTGGGAGGAGGGGCGTGTCCTCAATGTTTTTAGAGTGCAGTCATTTCCTGAATTAAGTTTCACCTGCTGTAAGCTACTGAATTGTTAGCTTTTGTTAAAACCATCAGCCCATATGTTAACTATTTTATATTTAAGCAATAAGGTACGAGAGGCCGTGCTGATTTATTCATGATACAGCACGGCCTCAAGTAACGTTACCTTATTGCTTTTATAAAACGGTTACCACACAATAAAAATATTAAAATCAAAAATATATATTAATTTATATATATTGAGTTGTACGTTTTCATAAAGTAAAATCATTAACTGCCTTCCGCTGTAAAAAGTAGTCCCTAACTACTGCTGCTGTGTTTACATTGCTAAGGGTGGTTGCTAAGGGGGTTCAATGATACAAAAAACCATTGAGTGAAGCGGTCATAGCAGTGCCGTATCATGAATACGACACAGCTGCTGACCAATCAGAATTAAGGAATGGAACTAACCGTTTTATAATTTTAAATAATCATGTTTAACATGAGCATTCCTGGTGAAAAACTACATTACCCATGATTCTGCAAACAAATCTGCCCACTCTCATTAAGCACTGTAAATTTGTAATAAAGACCCTCTCCAGATCTTCTCAAACTATTCAATTACATGCATGTTTTGCAATTAACATAAAGCCGGTAAGTACACAGTCTTGTACCCAGTGTTGGGGGTAATGCATTACAAGTAATACGAGTTACGTTATCAAATTACTTTTTTCAAGTAACTAGTACTTTTTCAAATAAGTAACGCCAGTTACTTTGTTTTCCCATTTATTGACTGATAAGTCTCCTGTCCCCCTGTTGAGAGAAATCGGAAGTAAGGAGGCGTTGTGTGCACTATGTGAACATGATGTTACTGTAGTTCTATGCTAAATGTGAGCATTCATTAATTCATCTCACTCAAAAAAAAAAAAAAAAAAAACAATTTCAACAAATTTTTTTGTCAGAGTAAAAAAGTTACTTTTCTAGGGCACAAATAAACTCAATCCATAAATGTCATCTATTCTGAAGCAATAGTCTCATCATTGCTCTATGTGGTCTTACTTTAATCATATTTGTGATATTTGCCTTAAACTGATTTCTAGGACACTTTTTAACTTTATGAAGGGCAATATATTCCTAACCTTACTAAATGTACGAGTCATCATTTATGTCAAATTCTTACATTTTATCAATACATCCAGTTAGAATAATTAGACTCTGAATGGTTGTTACTATTCAAATGAAATCAGTATCAACAAACTCCACTGCACAGGAAACACTGAAGCTACATCAAAAGTGCCATTTAGATGTATTTACTCTTTGATTAATGAAGATAAGAGGTTTCATAAATGCATTCACACAGTAAAATTGCAAATGCATAAATAATGTTATAAGATTAATGTTTTACTTTTTTAACA
Organism: Garra rufa; assembly: GCF_049309525.1. Lineage (NCBI taxonomy): Eukaryota > Metazoa > Chordata > Actinopteri > Cypriniformes > Cyprinidae > Garra > Garra rufa. Next base: position 20,697,458 of record NC_133369.1, read on the forward strand.
TATCAATCTGAAATGTATGCATAATGCAACGATACTTTTAAAAATGAAAGCAAACCACCAGTAGGTGGTGGCAAGTCACTGTCTTAATGAGTGAGTCACTGATTCAACCAATTCGTTCAAACAGACTTTATTAATGGCTTACTGACCCAATTGATTAAAAAATGCTCAATCATTCAGAAATAAAACACCGCTGTGTGTTGCCCAGAGATGTGCGACTTTACTTAGAACTATTTTCTTTAGCAAAAACAATCAATAATGTGTCTAAAAGTTAATATTAACTACCTGTTTTTTGAACTACTGTTGTATAAATCAATGTCACATTTGCAGTCGTGCTGTCTTGGTCATGTGATGTTGCCTACCTATATCATATGTTATATACAGTATTTGTCTTTTTTTCAACCCAATATGTTTGTTCATGTTTGTTTCTTTGTGTGTGCTGTTGTGCCTATTAGTTTAGATGTTTCCGTGAGTCAGATGCTGCACGAGCCTCAACTGACGCAACCTTGATATTATCTGTCATCAGTCACCGTTTACACTGAAAGTAATCAAATCTGAATCATTCTCACCAAAGTTTTGGTGCTGCCCTAGCTATTGTTTGTTATTGATGTTTTAATCAGGTTACTTGTCTGGTCCGGCAAGTAAAATTCTTTTTCACTTGCCCCTTCACGAGCATTAATGTTTTTGCTGAAGAGTGTTGAACCCTTCTCCTGCATTTTACTGTATAGACATGAATTTACATTTCACTTTTTTGTCTGAAAAGGTATTAAAAATATAACTTTTATATTAAAAAACAAACAAGCAAGCCCTTCCCAGATTTAAAAAGTTACGCAAAAGTAACATAAGGCGTAACTTTCTATAATGTAATTAATACTTTTTTAGGAAGTAATGCAATATTGTAATACATTACTTTTAAAAGTAACTTTTCCCAACACTGCTTGTGCCTTTGTTTAGTTGTGTGATTTTCAAATTATTTTTGGCTTCAAATTTTGTAACATTGTGATTCACATTTTAGCTGGTTCGGTTCATGGATTATAACTTTTTAACAAAAACTTAAAATCCCTGTGGCAAAAAAAAGTACCCCAGAAAACCCCAGAAGTAAATAAAAAAGTCACAGGTAAAGTATAAACAACAGCAGGATAAATATGAAAGTATGAAACTTAAGGTAGAGGAGTTTGCCTTAATTTTTTTTCTCTTTTAAGAAACTATTTTAACATGCACTATACAAAAGATCTCACATTTACAAGTATAATCAGGCAGCTAATGCCGCGTTCCAGGCAACCCGTAACCCGTGTTTTTCCGACCTTCTACCAGTGAAAGTGCACTGGAACGGCAGTCAAACCCGTGACTTCCCACTCGTGAACTCGTACTATATCGATGTACTCCCAGTTACGAGTTCTGACGTAACATAGCCCGCGAAACAACAAAGTCAGCCCTAATGGGTGCGGTGTTTATGCAAGTGACACACGGTGGAAAAATAGAACTTAGGACAATATAACGTTGCAATCATATTAATAATAATATAAAAATAATAGTAATTCATAAATGTGCCCAGGCAGTTTGGCGTGACTTGCCTGGAACGCTACAAAGTCGTGAGTCGTGGTTTGAAGTGGTGATTTTCCAGTTAAAAAACCTGTGCCTGTAACGCAGCATTAGTGCACAATGTTCACACCTTATAAGAACTTCCTCATGTTATATTGAAAATTATTGAAGTGACTCGAGAGCAAACAATTATGCATGATTAGCTTTTCTGTCAGTATGGAAGCCCAAATGAATAATGAATGAAAACCATTGTATTACCTAAAGTTTTTTATTATTCCCATTAAAGATAATGTCAGTGCCACCTGCGAAAACATTGTATGCTTGCCCATCTCACTTCTCCCACCTCAGCCTTGTTTTCATTCCAAAATGGCGGATAAAATGGAATAAGCAAATCAGATTTAGATTGAGTCAAAATCCTCAGATCAACCTTTAGCCATTGATCACACAATAATACACTACCGTATCAGAGCCATTTTGCACTGTATAGCAACAAACAGGTGTTTAGGAAACTGCTTGTTTACTGTTTTTAATACATGTCCACCTTATTTCCTTCCTTATAGTTGCCACAAGTTGCAGGAGTCAATGTTGAGTTCTGCGAGCAGCTTCAAAAATTACAGAGGCATCCTGAATTGGTGTGTGGTAATGCTGGTAAGTTTGAAACAGTCACATACTTTGATCCTTGTTAGACTGCATGCTTAGACTTGCCTACTAATTCTTCTAGTTAAACTGTGTCACAGTATCCGCATGAGTTGTAAACAATTCCTCTCGCTCGGAGGTGCTACCAAAGATTAGTACTACTAATAATTTTTACTGCCTCTTAAATAAGGCAGTTACAAAGGTTAAAGGAGTTTAAATATTATGTTATGGTTTAAAAGAAGCCAAATTGCTGTTGTTTCTAAGGGTATACTGTGTTCATATAATGTATATGAGTCAAATGGAATAGTTTGTCTTTCTGTCTGATAGAAGCATGAGATCTTAAAGCTAAAATATCTCCTTTTGGACTTGAACTCTCGAACTACTTAAAGGAATAGTTAATGGAAAAAAGGAAAATATGCTGAAAATGTACTCAGCCTCAGGCCATTCAAGATGTAGATGAGTTTGATTCTTCATCTGAACAGATTTGGAGAAATTTAGCAGTACATCACTTTCTCACCAATGGATCCTCTGTAGTGAATGGGTGCCGTCAGAATGAGAGTCCAAACAGCTGATAAAAACATCACAATAATCCACAAGTAATCCACACGACCCTCTACGCGTTCGTAAGAAACTAATCTAGTTAGCAAGTTTCGCAGTTAAACGCGGCTAAATGTGGCTAAAGTAAACATTACGGCTCATCATCCTACGGCAGACAGGGGCGGGGCGAGCAGAGCTCATTAGCATTTAAAGGAACATGCAACAGAATAGCTTGCTCTAAAAACGGCTGATTTTGACTAGGTAAAAAGAGTGTTTTTTACATCACCATTGAGAGATTTTAACCAAAGTATGTTATAGACTTCTCATTAAGACCCTAAAGAATCATATCAACTTGTGGAACATGGGCATCCGATGACTTCTTTAAAGTGAGAAAGTCCAACCCCTGTTGTCCTTTCACATTAAAATCCACTGATATATTTTCTTAGAACTGCTTTAGAGTGTAAACTGTGCTTGATCTGTACATAGAATGCAATATTACGGATAGAGGATTCTTATTTTATTAAGTTAAAAACTGTTTAATGTAGGATTTGCTTCATACAAACATGCAGTGTTTCACATCAGAAGAGGTTCATTTGTGGACTGGAGTCTTGTGGATTTCCTGTGCATTATTTAATTTTTTTTCAGCTGTTTACACTCTTATTCTGATGGCACCCATTCACTGCACTGGATCCATGGATAAGCAAGTGATAAAAGGGTGATACATTTCTCCAAATCTGTTCTAATGAAGAAACAAACTCATCTTCATCTTGGATGACCTGAGGTTGAACACATATTGAGTAAATTTTCATTTTTGCATAAACTATTCAGTGACAGAATTGTATTGCCGTTACACATTTTGAGTAACGTCTGATGGTGTGTGGCAGTCATGTGGCATGTGAAGAATCGTTGATCAGTGTGTCTGTTTATGGAGACACACTTAATGCCAAGTGACGCCTAAAAATAAACATCTCGAAACAGCTTGTCTGTCTAAACACTAGCTGAACATGGAGGACAGCCAGCCAAGTCCTTGTCTTCAAAACTGTGAAGAATGCATTCACGCTTTTCAACATACTGTTAATGCGAGCTTTGAGACGACTCTATTTTGTCCTCTGCAATTTTTTCAGCTGGACTTTTTCCTTTCATATTCCAGTGGTATGGCTCTGCTTGCATTTGCATTTTCTTCGTCTTCTTCTCCATTGTTCTCTCTCATTCCATACATATGAATAAGTGTGTCTGTCTTCTGTATAGATTTATGGACAGGAATTTCAATATATCTCTGCAAACTGTGTACAGACAGTGAATAAGGATCTTTGGTGGATTTTATTCGGGTTGTTCTGACATGTTTAGATAGTCTTAGTGATGTATTCTTGCATTGGTTTTCATTTGTTTTCTTCATGAATGCGTGTCTCTACTCTTTTACAGGTTTTGAGCAATGCACGCCTGTTCTTGGAAAACCTTCTCAGGTATGAACAAATACAGTATGCAGTTTCTTGGGAGACAGCCAAAACACACAGTTTGAATGCTTAAAGTCTGTAAGAAATGAAAATTCATTATGTATTGAATGATTTATCCATGCATGTTTCATTTTTTTATTTATTATAACTCAATCTTCTCACATTCACATATTCTGGACTTTTCCAATCATTTAGTCCACTTAAAACTCACTTCTCTCTTATGACTGCAAGCTCATATTCAGATCTTCCTCTATCCAGTCAACAACCAATGGACTGAGTCCCTAGCTTACATTTTTTTCTTTTTCGATGTACATCACAGTACTTTCATGGGAGATTTGTGGCTTGTAGTACAATTATTTTATTCTAAAATTGGCTATATCAATACACATACTTGAAATTAGCAGTTATTCTGACTCCTCTTGAACAAAAGGGCATATCCAAATTATATATATAGTCAAATTATATAGAATAGTCAAAAGTTTACATACACCTTGCAGAATCTGCAAAATGTTAATTATTTTACCAAAATAAGAGGGATCATACAAAATGCATGTTATTTTTTAGCACTCACCTGACTAAAATATTTCACATAAAAGACGTTTACACACAGTCCACAAGAGAAAATAATAGTTAAATGTATAAAAATGACCCTGTCACATTCTACTGTGTTGTTACCTGAATGATCCACAGCTGGGGTTTTTTTTTGTTTAGTGATAGTTGTTCATGAGTCCCTTGTTTGTCCTGTTAAACTTAAACTGCCTGCTGTTCTTCAGAAAAATCCTTCAGGTCCCACAAATTCTTTGGTTTTTCAGCATTTTTGTGTATTTGAACAGCAATGGCTATATGATTTTGAGATCCATATTTTCACACTGATGCTCCAAAGGAAAACACTTTTTGAAAAGATCAGGGTAAATTTACCTAATGTCTTCTGGGAAAAATGTAAGTGTCTTCTGTAGCTTCTCAAGGGCTTTACTAAATGGAAAAAACTATGATATTTAGGCAAAATGTACAAAAATGTACACATCTTCATTCTGTTCAAATGTTTTCACCCCCCAGCTCTTGCATCAGTGATACAATTATTGTTGGAAATGGTTTCAAAAACACAAAAATGCAGAAAAACCAAATAATTTGTTGGAAATTAAGTATTTTTCTGAAGAACAGCGGGCAGTTAAATTGTTTAGGACAAACAAGGAACCCATGAACAACTATAACTAAACAAAAAAAAAAACCCAGCTGTGGATCATTCAGGTAACAACACAGTATTAAGAGTCAAGTGTATGTAAACTTTTGAACAGGGTCATTTTTATAAATTCAACTATTATTTTCTCTTGTGAACTTTATGTAAATGTCTTTAATGTAAAATATCTTACTCAGGTCAGTACTAAATAAAAAATAACATGCATTTTGTATGACCCCTTTAACCTTTTTGTTAAAATAATTAACATTTTGCAGATTCTGCAAGGTGTATGTGAACTTTTGACTTCAACTGTATATAAAAATATTTGATTTTTCATATCAAATTGGACACATTGGTCACTTAATGACCATAGATCAGGGCCGGCGCTAGCCATTTGGGTGCCCCCCACCACCAAAAGAATAACAACCATTCAGAATTTCTTAGTTAGGTTCTCTTAGGTTACCTACGGATGACGTCACGGACACTACGTCCATATTTTTTACAGTCTATGACTTTAACGCACTAAAATAAAATAATAATTGAACAGCGCGGTTCAAACGGCTTTGCCTTATTTTTTTTAAAATAAAAAATCGCCTGAATTTTGTAAAAAACGATAGAGTTTGGAGAGGAAAAGGTAAAAAGCAATACAAAACAAACAATTTACAGGTTATGTTGTCATTCCTTTGCTCTCAAACTGAATGCAATGTAATAAGAGGCCTTATTTAATAATAACATTAACAGTGAAGCATGCATCTAACTCTGGGTGAAAAGCTTATAATAAAATCGCCAAAATTCGGTTACATGTTAAGAATGAATAGTATAACACATTTCCAAAGCTCTAAAAGGGTATTTAAAAATAAAGCTTTCATTATAAACAGTTTACTGTCTTAAGTGCACCCATTTATTTAGTCTACAAATTAAAATAATAATTATAATAATTACAATTATTAGTATTATTTACGGTGAGCATTGCTGTCACACACATAAGAGCCCTGCACTATTGTTTCAGCTAGTAAAATAGTCCAGTTTTGTATGTAACGCAACGTGATTATATTTCGTTTAGTTTTTATTAAGTTAATTTAGAAAAAACGTTTGGAGCATTTTTTGTTCGTTAAATATAAGTTTTTGATTTTTAAAGTAACGGCCAAGCGGCAGCGGCAGAGAATGAGTTGATCATATTGTGTTTGATCAATTTTGCCTTCTCAGACAATCACAACTTGCCTAAAATAAATATAGATCTAGGCCTAAAAGAGTTAAAGTATAAAACAATGTTCATTTCAACGTTAAAATAATATGAATGTGTGGTATTAGGCACAAATGCAATCGTTTGTACGGAGAGCCGCTTTGCAGGACATGGGAGGCGCCAGCGCAATCACTTGCATTTTTGCAGTGGAAACAATTTAAAATATTCCGTCATTTTTGCTCATAAAGGTACGAGTGATACATTACTCGGAACTGTAAAGGGTCTACTTTTATTTGTGTGCACTCACAATATCAACAAAACGTTGCAAACGGTGCTTGAAACGTTGAAAACAAACATGATCCCTTCATGTCATCTCAACAGAAGTTCTTCTCAGCAAATTCAGCAAATACATAACTCACAAGATACATGTATTTATAGAAAGCTTTAAATTATTACTTAAAGGTTGTATCAGCGATTTCTAGCCTAAAACATAAAGTGTCAATTTCAGCTGACCTTTCTTCACGATCCGCTCGCTGCCTGCCCCATAAATTGTCTGTGAAAAAACCGCGTCTCTCTGGTCAGCCTAGGGTCCGAGATATGCCAAAAAAACAATTGGCACTACCAACCTTTCCACACATAAACAAACAGTGTTCCAACCAATCAGCGTCAGGGGTTTGGTGTTGTGGACTTTCCTACTGGTGCAGGGATGTGAGGGAGGCGGAGCGAAAGTCCACAACACCAAACCCCTGACGCTGATTGGTTGGAACAATGTTTGTTTATCTGTGGAAAGGTTGGTAGTGCCGATTGTTTTTTTGGCATATCTCGGACCCTAGGCTGACCAGAGAGACGCGGTTTTTTCACAGACAATTTATGGGGCAGGCAGCGAGCGGATCGTGATGAAAGGTCAGCTGAATTTGACACTTTATGTTTCAGGCTAGAAATCGCTGATACAACCTTTAACGAAACAAAACAAAAACTATTCATTATGTAGTCTGTAAAGATAAATTTTTCTCTAAAGGCACGTCCAAAGAGGAAATGGCGATCGGCAACTTCATCCTTGCTAGACTGACTGACTCAGAAAACACAAGCGTTTTAGCGTTTATTTTACAATAATTACCAATAGGATAAAACACAGGCGGTGAATATAAACACTTTTATATTAGTTTAATGTTAAAATTAACATTGTTTTATACCTGAACTTGCTTTTGTATATCAACATGCTTTAGACATATTTTATTTGTTATTTATACTAGTAGCCTGTTGTGATGATTTTTCACGACCCAGATTTTTTGGTGCCCCCCCAGGCACTTGGTGCCCTACGCGCAGTGCGTGGTGTGCGTGTGCGGAGCGCCGGCGCTGCCATAGATTGATTAGATGTATTTAATATTTGATCAATTATATAAAAAAGTGTGTCTCTCCAAGAATAAGACTAACAGAATAGTCCTCAAACATCATTAAACAACTGACCTTTATCTCCAACGCCCCCATTGAGCAGGTGTTGAATGGACACAAACGTGTTAAGACACATTCTCTGCAGCTCCGCTCTGTGTTTTAAGTGTCATGCCGATGAAGATCTAGTCTGTAGGGTTTGTTTGATAAGTGTACAGGCCTTCCACTCCCCGAGTGGAATGAAACACTGAACCCCATGCTGGGAGAACCATATGCTGTCATCATGTTGCACACTGCTGCTTGCAGACAGTATGTATACAGCTGCCTGCCCAAAATGCCGCAAATAATCAGTGGTTCAGAGCAAGAGACCAGTACTGAAATAAAAACATGTTGGGTCCAATATGTAATCATTTATAAATATTTAGACATATAAAGTTTGTGGAACATGTCTGGTTTGTAATTCACATCCATTCTTTTTGTCATAGGTATGGCATTTTGGTGGACCCCATTCAAGTGTTGTCATTGTTCCTCAAAAACCCTTATAGCTGGCCTGCTGCATGCCTGGTCATTGGTATGTATTTGAAGGAAAGATTAGCGTATATATTTTCCAGTTTAGCCTATTCTTTTGTAGCCCTTACAGGTACATTATTAAAATTAGGTTGGGAGACGACACTCCCATGTTCACTCCCTTTGCTATTCTACTTAAATGGTAGATTGTTTCTATAATTTTGCATGTTATCAAAGACTGAGAAGTATGTAATTGCTTTTTGATTCTCTTCTGCTTCATTACATCCTGCAAAAATGCTTTTATTATTGCAACTGCTTTTATTTTAGCTATATAATAATGTCTGACATTATAACAATTCTTTGCTTGCAGTTTCTAATGTTTTTATACTTGTGGCGTTGTATACCGAGAGGAAACTAGCCATGGTGAGTTCAAAAGCCATTCACATTTCTACATTTAATCAGGTTATCCTAAGGAATAAAGCCGTTGTCATAAAAATATAGGCGTTCAGTAATGTCACACAGTATAATTTGGCGTTTGGAATTACATTGAGGGGTTGTGAAGAGTTCAATTTAGAGGGCAAATTTAATTCATTGTGTTTTAAAAAAAGCCAGGCATATTTTAGAGAGCTTGCAAAGTATCAGCACATTTACTCAACTGGCTGAATTGCAACTGAATGAACTTGTAAACGGTTTAGGCATTTTGCTGATGTTGTGTAAGACTTGCATAAAAAACAAAGTGTTGGGCTGTTAGAGAGGAAATGTATTTTTATTTGGACCAAATGCAAATTATATGTTATAATGTCTGTCCTTTTATGTTGCCGTGTTGAGATTTGCATGATTATTTTATATTAGCATCTTTGTTTTGTGATTATAGTGCTTCATTAGTGTTCTTGGCTGTCTGCAATTGTGTTGTTATCAGACAAGTTTTTATGTTTGTATTGTTGTACATGTAGCCTACTATTAAATGTTTCCTCATTGTGTTTTCTAGGGGTCGATCAGTGAGAAAGTTGGCCTGCTGATCTACATTTTTAATTTAACAGTCATCTTGTGTTTTCCAATGGTTGTTGTGTTGAAGCTGCCATCTATTACACCAGGTGAGACATTATATATACATTATACATTCACTTTCATTGTGCATTGTGTATGCATTACAACACTTACACAAAAACATATATAAATGAGACTTATTTTTTAATACTGTCAAATATAATATTGTGGTATATTTTTAAGTGATGAATTAGTACTATAAATTTAATTGTATCATTTAAAATTATTGATTGTAGTTTTTAGTGTTTTATATATTTTTTAATTTGACAACATTTTTTAATTTGTTTTTTAAGAAGCCTACATTTATTTGATCCAAATGACATCAAAAACAGTAAAATGTTGATATATTTTTACTATTTATATGTGAATATTTTAAGAAAAATTATTTATTCCTGTGATTTTAAAGCTGAATTTTTAGCATCATTACTTCAGTCACACGATCCTTCAGAAATCATTCTAATATTCTGATTTGCTGCTCAAAAAACATTTATTATTATTATAAAGTTGAAAACAGCTGAGTAGATTTTTTCAGGTTTCTTTGATGAATAGATAGTTGAGAAGAACTGAAATAGACATCTTTTGTAACATTATAAATGTATTTATCATCACTTTTGATCAATTTAATGCATCCTTGCTAAATAAAAGTATACATTTTTATAATTACTACTTAATTATACTTACTCCGAGCTTTTGAATGGTACAGTGTATGATTTTACAAAAGCTTTTTATTTCAGATAAATGCTAATCTTTGTGTATTTCTGTTCATCAAAAAATCCTAAAATATTTCTATTCATCAAAGAATCCTCTTTTAAATGTCGATAATAACAATAATATTTCTTGAGCAGCAAATCATCATATTAGAATGATTTTATTAAGGCTTATATGACACTGAAGAATGGAGTAATGATGCTGAAAATTTAGTTTTGATCACAAGAATAAATTACATTTTTAAATATATTCAAACAATAATCAAAACAGTTATTTTAAATAGTAAAAATATTTCACAATATTACTGTATTTGCTGTATTTTGGATCAAATAAATGCAGGCTTGGTGAACAGCTGTTATCATATTATCATATTTTTAAATATTTAGTTTTTTTTTAAAGAAATGTAGTATCAGTTCATCCCTATTAATTTACTCTGTCATACTTGTTTTCTAGACAGCCATTAGCACAAAAAGCTTAGTTTGTTATTTCATTAATGTATGTATAATATCATGTGATCAGGTGATCTAGCTTTGCAAAACTGACTGGGCACAACCAAATAATAATTTACAGAATGAACTAATCCACCTGTATACCAGCATTCAGATGTCATGAACTCAGCTGGTGTGTGAATTGTATTTTTTCTCACGATAGAAGATATAGCAGTAAACATATCGTTGAATTAGAGCCACAGCCTAATGGTTATCAGTGGTACTCAAGCAGTAGATCTCTAATTGTGTCCTCATTAGTGATAGAATGATATATTTAGCCATTTTAAATATTGAAACCTAAATTCAATGCATTAGAGTAGAAAATATATTCTCACACTTCCTCTTCTCCATACCACAACTTTCACTGGCTCTTCTGTCCACACTCATCTGTTTGCACCACAGGAGGTGAAAATGTGCCTCCATCTGTCAGCCTAGTACCGCACACACTGCTCCTGTACCAGACAGTCAGGTCATTTCAGGGGCCGTCAGGGCCTGTGCTGGTCCTGTAGCCCTTGAGTCCATCTCTCTAGGGCATAGGCGCACTCCAGAGCCCCTGCATGGACCATTTCCACCCAGCATATGGCTGCTATTGATAAAGCAGTGGTAGGGGGAGCATATGAGTGTGAGCCAGGTCTGTATACGCTACAGTGGTGATGGGCTATGAGTCTGGACATGCTGGGTCACGTGACTATGAGTTATGAACCATTGAAAGGGGCATGCTGTGGTGTTGTGATGGAAGTGTACTGTATTTGCGTTACAAACCTCTTGTTTACCTCAGGTATTAAAAGGAAGAATTGCATTCCGTTTATGTCTAATAAGCCTGTTTAATCGTGTCTTTCTGTGTCCTTTTTATGCAGTTGGAGGGGCGTTTGCTTTGGGAGTCTACACCATCCTGTTTTTGAAACTTTACTCGTATAAGGATGTTAACAGGTGGTGCAGAGAGAGAACGCGAGTGAAGGCCCGCAGTCTCTCCAGATCTCTTTCCTGTGAGTAAATACGTAAAAAACATTACATGCAGCAGTATGAAGAGTATGAAATACATATTTATGTGACCCTGGACTACAAAACCAGTATTAAGTAGCACAGGTATATTTGTAGCAATAGCCAAAAATACATTGTATGGGTCAAGATTATCGATCTTTCTTTTATGCCAAAAATCATTAGGATATTTAGTAAAGATCATGTTCCATGAAAATAGTTTGTAAATTTCCTACTCTAAATATATTGAAACTTAATTTTTGATTAGTAATATGCATTGCTAAGAACTTTATTTGACAAATTAAAAGGTGATTTTCTCAATATTTAGATTTTTTTGCAATCTTATATTTTCAAATAGTTGTATCTCAGCCAAATATTATCCTATCTTAACAAACCATACATCAATAGAAAACCTATGACCCTTATGACTGGTTTTGTGTTCCATGGTCACATATTGCTAGTTCAGTATATGTAGTGCACTATATGGCCAAAACTGAGTCTTTTTTTGTCGCCCTCCTGTTGGCTATTATAAGACTAGTTTACACTATGCTGCAATATGGACATTGATCTGACCCTGGTACAGTAATTAGGAGCCCCCATCCATAAAAGTTGTTCTTGGGCCATGTGAATTTTAGCAACAATCCTGCTACAATTATTTATTTTTGCACTGATGAAGGCCTATTCTGCAAAATAAACATTGTTTTAAGGGTTAGTTGACCCAAAAATTAAAATTCTGTCTTTAATTACTCACCCTCATGTCGTTCCAAATCTGTAAGGCCTGTAAGTTCACTTTCGGAACACAAATTAAGATGTTTTAAGAAACCTGAGAGCTTTTTGACCCTGCATAGACAGCAACAAAAGTACAACATTCCTAGGCCTAGAAAGGTATATCAGTGGTTCAAAAGTAATTTTATGAAGCTACAAGATTACTTTTGCACTGAAAAATAAATAAATAAATAACTTTATTCAATAATTTCTCTCCGTTTTGATGGCTCCTGCATCAGAAGCACCAGGGGCGGAGTGGGGCACTAAAATCCACCGGGAAAATTCTGACTGCAAGGAACTATGGATAGTTGGATGAATTTCCCTTTGGGGATCAATAAAGTATCTATCTATCTATATATAATCTATATATAAATATAATCTAGGCTATCCACCTATCTGTATATCTACCTATCTATATAATACAACAAGCCATTCAACCACTGGAAAACCGTAGTATGTGGGAGTATTTGGCCGCTATTCGCTGAGAATTTAGTAATGCCAATGATTCTAATAAGCTCAGGCAGGTCGCGTTCGCCTGGCGCCCGTTCAATTTGTGATCCGCTGTGTAAATCCTTCGGCCGGCCGACCGGGACTTTTCCCGATTGCCACTCCGCCCCTGCATTACATTGTGCTACTCTTATGAATTCGCGTCGACTGACACAGAGAAGTATTTGTTGAATAAAGTCGTTATTTTTGTTTTGTTTGCACACAAAAAGTATTCTTCTAGGTTTGTAAAACTAAGGGTAACCATTGATGTTACATGGGCTATGTTAACAATGTTCTCTACTACCTTCCTGGCTCTTGAATGTGGTAAATTGTTAAATAAAGTTTTTATTAATGATGTCACATAGACTATGTTATCAATGTCCTTACTACCTTTCTTGAACTTGATAATTGCATTGATGTCTATGCAAGGTCACAAAGCTCTCATATTTCATCCAAAATATCTTAAATTGTGTTCAGAAGATGAACAAAGGTCTTACAGGTTTGGAACAACATGAGGGTGAGTAATTAATGATAGACTTTTCATTTTTGGGTGAACTATCCTTTTAAAATACATAATACATAAGCTAAAATTTAAGAGGTTATTCATACTGTAAGTTATACAGTTATACAATATAATTTCACAGAACGTTTTTCAGATTTTTTAAGCCCAAAATGAATTCTTATCACCTTTTTTATCACATATTTGCAGCATTTTTTGGTGTTGTTTTATAGTGAAAACCTACCAATAATCATTATGTGTCTATGTAATAAAATGCACAGGTAAGTAGTGACACAGCATAGAAATCTTCATAATTCTGCAGAATAGTATTAGACACCGTTTCCCCCTCAGGTTAACATTTTTTCAGAAAAATTGCAGAAATAAGGCAACAATGCAAGCCATTCTGTCATGATTTTCTTACCCTCATCTTGTTTCAAACCTGTATGAGTTGCTTTCTTCTGTTGAACACTAAAGAAGATATTTTAAAGGGGTCGTTGGATGCAAAACTCTCTTTTACATGTTGTTTGAACATTAATGTGTGTTGGCAGTTTGTGTACACAACCAACCTACAATGATAAAAAATCCATCCAGTGGTATTTTTTTATCTTTAAAAGTAATAACCCCTTTTCAGGTCATTCTCAGTTTCTTGTCAGTGTGACGACACACCAACAGAGGCCGCTCCCATGATAGTTGATTGACATGAGCGCCTTACCTTAGACCCGCCCTCACTGAACTGAAACAGTCGATTCCGATCGCCATTGTGTCGACTCAGGTGCAGAGGAAAACAAGATTGAGGTGTTCTGTTGTTGGATGTAATAATGAACATAGCAGACGGCATTTACTCCCGACATCTGAGCCACTGAAGACGCAGAGGATTAGTGTTACTTTCGTTTTTGAAAGGAAAGCACTGATCCTGATCTACATATGCGTCTATGTTCGTGCGAATCATTTGTGATGCAGCTTCACCCACAGCAGAAGTGAGTTTAAGGGTTTTTTATGCATCTTTGCAAATGGCCTTTCTTAATAATGTACTAGTTAGCAAGTTTCGCAGCTAAACGTGGCTAAAGTAAACATTACGGCTCGTCGTCCCATGGCAAAAAGGGGCGGGGCAAGCAGAACTCGTTGGCATTTAAAGGAACATGCAACAGAATAGCTCGCTCTAAAAGGGCTGATTTTGACAAGGTAAAAAGAGTGTTTTTTTTTTTTTACCAAATTATGTTACAGCAGGGCTGCTCAACCCTGCTCCTGGAGATCTACCTACCTGCAGACTTTTGTTCCAGCCCTGCTCCAACACAGCTGTCTGTAATTATCAAGTGCTACTTAAGAGATTAATTAGCTGGTTCAGGTGTATTTGTTTAGGGTTGGAGCTGAACTATGTAGGATAGTAGATCTCCAGGAACAGGGTTGAGCAGCCCTGTGTTACAGACTTCTCATTAAGAATCATATCAACTTGTGGAAAATGGGCATCCGATGACCCCTTTAAAGAATGTTGATAACTGAACAGTTGGTAATAGCCATCGACTTCCATTTAAAAAAAAAAAAAAATTACTGTCAGCTGTTTGGTAACATTCTTCAAAATATCTTCTTTTATGTTCCCACAAAAAAGACAAGGCACAGAGATTTGGAATGACATGTGGGTGAGTAAGTGATGACAGTTCATTTTTGTCCTTTTAATTCTTGCGATTGCAAGACTGCGAAATCCTGGAGGGACCGGTTCCGAGATAAATTGCAATATAATCATTTTAGTGATGTCCTTGGTGTTTGGTCGACAGTTCAATATGTTTTGCAGTAAATGCCTGTGTGATTATGCGGTGTGAGTTGCAGAGACCTCATTCTTTAGTTGAACATCAGGTTTAAATGGCTTTAGAAGCAGATTTGTTTATCTCTCCTGACAGTTTCTCTTTTCTTTAGGTCCATCATCTCCATCTGCGTCAAGCGGTATGCAGTCGCATGTGTCCTACCCAGGAAATCTCTCTCTCAGGGGTAAGCTGTGCCTGACAGTCAAGTCACCAAATGCTATTTCCAATCATAATTAAAGATTTTGTATTATTTTTATGATATCTAACAACAATTTTAAAGGTATAGTTCACCCAAAAATGAAAATGATGTCATTAATTAATCACCCTCATGTTGTTCCAAACTTGTAAGACCTTCATCTTCAGAACACAAATTAAGATATTTTTGATGAAATGAGCTTTCTGACCCTGCATATACAGCAATGCAACTACAATGTTCAAGGCCCAGAAAGGTAGTAAGGATATTGATAAAATAGTTCATGTGACATTAGTTTTCAACCTTAAATTTATGTATTCTTGTGTGCAAAGAAAACAAAAATAACGACTTTATACAACAATTTTTTTGTCTCCCCCACTATTTACAACGTTTTTGGGTGAACTACCCTTTAATAACGTCAAATGTTATAACTTCACATGACCTGAGAACTTGTAGTTAGTATTTTGACTGTCTTTTTCTTTCCAGATATGTATTATTTTGTTTTTGCTCCAACGCTATGCTATGAGCTCAATTTTCCCCGCTCTGAATCCATCCGAATGGGATTTGTGCTCAGGAGGCTCTTTGAGATGGTAGGCTATTAGCTTAGAAACATATTTCCTGACAGTATTGACAGTTCTTGCTCATCATTACATTGATAAGTTGTACTACCAGATTTGTTCACAGTACAGTATATTATGCCTTGTTTATTTTGTGAATATTGCATTCTTGCCTAAATCTGCAAATGGCAATAAATCATGGGAATTAGCTTATTGTTTGCAAACAACTGCCGGGAGCCATGGCAGGAATATATGAGGGTAATTTTTATTTATGAAAGTGCTTCTTGTTAGAGCATTACTTCCAGTTATAGCTGTTGCAAATTACACGTTTAATTCACACACATGCGCTCGATTCTGTAAATAGCATTGTTAACATTTTGGTTTTATATTTAGTGAGAAATCAAAATCTGATTTGCTTGTCTGTTGCAGTTGCTCCTCACTCAGTTATTGGTTGGTTTAACGCAGCAGGTGAGCATCACAGTGCGTTTGGTAATCACATCAAACCTGCAATTTTCATTTCATATTTCATATCTAATGTTCTTTCTATTGTTTTCCAGTGGATGGTGCCAATCATTCGAAGTTCAATGAAGCCATTGCAGGTTTGTTCGTGTGCTGTATCTTAAAATGTGCCTTTAAAAAAGGTGCTTTGTTTAATCCTATGAAATTGGTTTTCATTTTGCAGGAAATGAACTTCACTAGAATGACAGAGCGTCTGCTTAGACTAGCAGTAAGTAAAACTAACATTGTCAAACACGTCCTCCTTAGAACAGAAACATAAATCTGTGTTCGGATTTTTACATGCAAGAAAGATGAATGAAGAGAATGCATATCGATATCTATGTTTTACTAGGTGCCCAACCATCTCATCTGGTTGATTTTCTTCTACTGGTTTTTCCATTCCTCAATGAACTTTATGGCTGAGCTGTTGAGGTTTGGAGATCGGGAATTTTACCGTGACTGGTGGTGAGTGATCTTTACAGTTATTTCTTTGAAAAAAAAAAAAAAAGCTTTATTTGATCGGCTAGAGGTACCTCTTCCACACCATACTGCGTTTGATAGGCTTTAAATGCAGTCAGTTTTTATGTGCCTTCTCTGTCTCTTCCATTTCTATTTCATATGTAGAGTTTATATTTTAAGTCTCAGATTGATTGTGACACTCTGTTTCTTTTAGGAACTCCGAGACAATAACATACTTCTGGCAAAACTGGAATATTCCTGTGCACAAGTGGTGTCTCCGGTAAGTGAACGGAGGTTTTTGAAAGAGATCGCAGACAGCTGTTGGGAGGCCAGATGAAATACGACACAGTAAAACTCACAGAGACGATAATGAAGAGAGACTATAATGTGATCTGTCCACAAGAAATATATGGTTATTTACAGTTCGCACTGACTGTGAGTTTATGTGCTTCTCTCTCCTGTTTTCAAAGGCACTTTTACAAGCCGTTGCTGAGAAGAGGTGCTGGCAAGTTACTGAGCCAATCAGCTGTATTTTTCGCCTCTGCGTTTTTTCACGAGGTGAGATGTGCATAAATCACACGCTGTTTTAAATATTCTGTCAGGTCATGGCAAATGAAAGTTAACAGTCTGAGCAGGGTAACAACCTGTGTGAATTATTCTCATTTTAGAAATGTGCTATTTCTCATGAGCAATAGCAAGACACTGCAATATTTTAGAAGCTAGTGTGTTTACATGCAGAATATTACTTTGGTTTACTATTAACGCCAATAAAATAACGAAAAGCATAAACTGTAATGATTGTATATGGCTCACTTGAAGTTAATCTTTAAATCTCAAAAAAATAAATACTTAAAGTCACTTTTTAGACAAAAAATGATCCTGTTTTAATATCAGTCATTTACCAGTTATAAGCCATAACATGAAAATAATTAATGGCTTATGTTGTTTATTATCTTTGCAAATATTAATACTTAACAATTGGCTTACAATACCTTTCAAAAATTTGGGGTTGGTAGAAATTTTTAATGTTTTAGAAAGTTCTCTTTTGTTCATCAAGGCTGCATTTATTGATAACAAATACAGTAGAAGTAATCTTGTAAAATTGTTAAAATATATATTTTTAAATAAATTTTATAATGTAATTTATTCACGTTGATAAAGCTGGATTTCTTTATCAGGTGTCACATTATCATTTAGAAATTTTGATGATTTTTTTATCAATATGATAAATGTTGAAAACAGTTGTGCTGTCTAATATTTTTGTAAAGTGATACTTTTTTCAGAATTCTTTGATAAACAGAAAATTAGAAAACAGAAAAAAACTGAAAACAGCATTTGATTTAATAGAAATCTTTTGTAACATTACATAATCTTTTGATTAATTAAAGGATTAGTTCACTTCCAGAATAAAAATATTCTGATAATTTACCCCATGATGTTCATGTCTTTCTTTCTTCAGTTGAAAATAAATTAAGGTTTATAAGGAACACATTAAGGATTTTTCTCAATATAGTGGACTTCAATGGGAGCCAACGACTTGAAGGTCCAAATTGCAGTTTCAATGCAGCTTCAAAATATTTTACATGATCCCAGTTGAGGAACAATTAAAAAAAAAAAAAAAAAAAAAAAAAAAATTATATATATATATATATATATATATATATATATATATATATATATATATATATATATACTTTCTAAGCACAAATGCCCTTTGAAGCTGCATTGATATTGCTATTTGGACCCTTAACCTGTTGGCTCCCATTGGAGAAAAATCCTGGAATGGTTTCCTCAAAAACCTTAATGTCTTTTTGAATGAAGAAAGACATGAATATCTTGGATGACATGGGGTTGAGTAAATTATCAGGATTTTTTATTTCTAATCCTTTAATGCTTCCTTGCTAAGTAATAATTTCTTTCTTAATGAAAATAAATAAATAAATCTTACTGACCCCAAACTTTCAAATGATAGTATATTTTCAGATATCTCTGCATAAGGCTGGGAAATAAAGTATCAGAAAAGTAAGAAAGTATTTTAGCATCGAAATAGTGCACTTCACTGAACATAAATGTACAAAAAATCAAAACTCTTTGGTCTCTTTGGGCGTTGCGGCAAGCAGCTGTTCTCTGAAGCAGCTGCGTATTCTAGAATCATTTGTAAAATTCTAGATGTTCTGCGCTCCCGAGGCAGTCGTCTCATTTCCCTGACTCAGAAGCAGGTGCCCAGCGTTTGGCTGGTAGCCACCGTTCTTCAGAGGAGATGAAGGTCAGGACGGAGCGTTGAGGAAGAGGGAGAACAGGCTCCTATCAGGCTGCTGTTCTCTGTGATAAGCTGTGAGCTGAGCTGGGGGAAGGGAAAGAGAGGGGGAGGAATCAGGGAGGAAGATGTGTCCAATCCGCAGGTGCAGCCAGATAGTATTCTTAACCGTCTTATTAAAAAACATTGACCTTCACAGGATGCCTCAGAACTGGACCCCAGATCACAGTAATGACTCCGAAAGCTCAGATGGAGAGTGAAGTTTCGGCTCACGAATATTTAAAACCGGAGGTGTGAAGATACGCTGAAATTTTAAAAAGGGTTTATTTATTTAGAGCTAATGTGCTGAGGGCGCATCCAGCCCTGATCTAGTGAAGAGGTAACAGGAAGGTCAGTGTTTCGAGACTCCTGGAGTTTACTAGAGGTTAGTTAAAGGACACAGCGATCAACCCTTCAGTACTTAATCAACATTTTGTGGTGAGAATCTGTTTTCTGGTGTGAATTGAGTCACTAGATTCATATAACCTGACCAGTTTTGTACACAACTCCTCAGGATTTAAAACAGCAGTAAATGTGTATATTTTTATAATTTAGCTAAATATATAATATATATATGTATATTATATTGACGAAAATCAGTTTACTTTTTATTGCACTGTCAAGGAATCCCTCTATTAGTCTGGTTCTCTTTAAATCAGTAGTAAACAAAAATGAGAGTCATCAGTTTATATAACCCAACCCAAGTTTCATGCACTGGGCTTTGGGATTTAAAACAGCAGCACCACAACAAAAATATATATAATGCAAGTTTTGAACTAAATAATATATTGCCAGCAAGAAATTAACTTTCTGTCGTCCTTCCATTTTAAATGAATGAGTGAATTCAAATGAATCACTCATCTTCATGTCATTCCAAACTTGTATGCTGTTATATTTTCCATCAAACGCAAAAGGAGGCATTCTTACGCAATTCTTGCCATACATTGACAGTTCTTTGTGACCAGGGCCTGTTCAGCTATAAAAGCACATGTTGTTGAATCTTTAAATATTTCACCTTTTGTGTTCGACGGAAACAAATACAGCTTTGGTGATAGAATTTTATTTTGAAGTCAGTGAGTCATTTGTTGAATCGTTTTCAGTGAATTAGCTTTAATAATTGCAGGTTAAGGACCTGTTGTTAAATCTTCCTTTGTTCGATGGAAACAAATACAGCTTTGCAGTAGCAGTGAGGGCGAGTAGATAATGATAATGATATTTTAAGGTCATTGAGTGTTGAATCAGACTCAGGGGAACAAAAGTCTTATTCCAAATAATGAACTGAATCAGTCAGATGGCTCACTGGAGTGAATTAGCTTTGATAACTGCAGTTTACGAACCTGTTGTTAAATCTTTATTTTAACTTTTGTGTTTGACGGAAACAAATACAGCTTTGCAGTGAGTGTGAGTACATAATGATAGAATTTTATTTTAAAGTCAATGAGTCATTTGTTGAATCTGATTCAGTTGAACACAAGACTCATTTTGAATAATGAACTGATTAATCAAATGACTCACTTCTTCAGTGATTTAGCTTTGATAACTGCAGGTTAAGGATCTGTTGTTGAATCTTTAAATATTTCAACTTCTGTTTGACAGAAACAAAGTTTAGCTTTTCAGTGGCACTAAGGGTGAAACAAATACAGCTTTGTAGTGGCAGTGAGGGTGACAAAATAATGATAGAATTTTAAGTCAATGATCCATTTGATGAATCAGACACATTGTAAGTAATGAACTAAATCAGTTGACTCACTTCTGTAGTGAATTAGTTTTGATAACTGCAGGTTTAAATTCACAAATGTTAAAATGTAAGAAATGCACAGAACTAGGTCCTCTTAGAAACTTGTTTAATGTGAGTGTATGTCTTTGTCTGCAGTATCTGGTCAGTGTCCCTCTCAGGATGTTCAGACTGTGGGCATTTATGGGCATGATGGCACAGGTATGAATGTTTAGATACAAAGACTTACATTTATTTTCTTAAATTAAAAAAACAAATACAGCTTTGTTTTTGTGTGTGTGTGTGTGTAAAAAGTATCTAATTATCTATCTTTTTTATGACACTACCTTTTTTGCGGTTTTAAAAATCTTTCAAAAACTCTTTGTTTCAGCTCCCACTGGCATGGTTTGTGGCCAGGTATCTTCGTGGTAATTATGGAAACGCCGCTGTGTGGCTCTCGCTCATAATCGGTCAACCTATCGCAGTTTTGATGTATGTTCATGACTACTATGTCACCCACTATCAGGACGACCTGACGATCGCTGAAGCTCTGTAATCACAAAGTTGATTGTGGACTCGGCTAAGCAGCTAAACGTCAAAATATTGCTGTAAGACTTCTACATATTGCAGAGGTACTGATGGGAGTACACTGATACAATTGATGAGTCACAGCAATCAGCTTTCCATAAAGTCTTCAAATAAACTCATAGCTGTAGGCTATGTTTAAACCTTTATGAACAATTACACCAGACAGTCTATGCAAATTGTGCCTGGAACTGCTAGTAGAAACGCACAAGATTCTTTAAAGCTTCTGAATGTGACTCTACAGGTGTCAAGAGCTCATTTTAACTTCACTAAATGAAACTGTCCTTATTTTTGAGGGTGTTTACATGCATTACTAGTACCGCCAGTTCAGAAGACTTTCTCACACTCAGGTCCATGTTTTATCTTTTTTTTTTTTTAGCATTTTAACATGTGCATTTAGTTTAAACATTGTGAAAACTCCTCAAACTGGACATGCTGGACTTCCTTTACAAATATATGTTGTTGGGATTTGTTTTTAAGTTAAATGCCAGTCCATAAATTGACAGAATATGCAATGAGAGAATGTTGAGACAGAAATGTGCTATTTTTTAATGAATATATTTTTAAACCAATATGTGGGCAGACACTTTAATTCTTTATGTGTGGTATTTTGCAAAGGGATACGAGAGAAACTGTAATTTTTTTAAATTCATGTTTTATTTGTTACAATAATTTTAAATTGCATTTTATGTATCTAAACTGTTGTACACTAGTGTTGAGATGCCATCTGCACTCCGTTATCGGCATTATGGGACCTGTTCATTAAAAGTGCGCCGCCCTGTGGCGAATGTTGAGAATACACAACCGTGCAAACGATGCAATTGTGGCACCGTTATTTGTTCTTGTGGAGGCATTTATCAAGCGTAATTGTATTCACTAGAGAGAACCGGATGCATTGTAATCTCGCAGTGTGTTATTTTTCACAGATCAGGCCCTTCCAGGGCAATTTGTCCTCACATGATGAGGGTGCCAGATCCTCACAATCAGTGCAAGTTTGTGATAAATGGCTTTAGAGATAAGTCTTATAATAGCCACGGGTCATATTGTATGAACATCCTATCGTGTGTGCCGCAGTGGCACAAACGCACTTCAAGAGCTTGTGCTATCTAATAGGCTGATAGTGCTTTGCCGTGCTGCGATCTGTTTAGTATACATTGCCATACGTAGAAAAGATTGGAACAGCCGAAGAATGATTACAGCGCAGAAAATCAATGCTGTATATGTCACCGTTTATTTAGTTAAACAACTAATATCAAGTTTAAAACATTCCCACTTTGGGCTATAATAAGCTTAGCTAATGCAGGTATAGGTAACTCTTACAAAGTTAGCGGTCAGATTTTGTTTTTAAAGAAATTAAAACTTTTATTCAGCAAGGAAGGATTCAATCGGAAAAACTGTCAGAAAGACATTTATAATGTTACAAAAGGATTCATATTTCAAACAAATTGTTATTTTGAAATTTTTATTCATAAAGAATCCTGAAAAATCGGTTTTCACAAAATATTAAGCAGCACAACTGTTTTCAGCATTGATAATAAACATTAAAAATATATTTCTGAAGAATCATAATGAAGACTGGAATAATGCAGCTAAAAATTTAGACTTGTCATCACAGCAATAAATTACATCCACTTCCAGCTGTTTTTAGCGTTACGTTTTGCTGCTTGATATTGCACATTGTTGTTTTACCACATTGTTTTAATGTATTAAAGGTGCCATAGAATGGAAAACTGAATGTACCTTGGCATAGTTAAATAATAACAGTTCAGTACATGGACATGACATACCCTGAGTCTCAAACACCATCTTTCCTCCTTCTTATATAAATCTAGTATTTGCAAAAGACCACCGAAAAATAGGTCAATTCCAACACGAAACAGTCGGTGTTACAGCCGAGATCGTTAATACGCCTCCAACATTTGCATCGCCCAATCATCAGTAATGTCAGCACATCAGTTAAACAGAGTCACTCAAGGGACACGGTTAGCTTAATGCTAGCGCTAGCCTGTTACATTGCAATACATAGGATTTCACTTACCACATAAACAGACGGATTACTGCGCTGATAATGGTGAATGATGGAGAAATAACTGCCTGATGATGGCGAATGATTTACAGATCCCGAGTATCACTGATGAGCTGCTCAACTTGTGTGGTAAGTACTTGTGTCTCTGCATTGTAACTTTACACAGAGCACATGCATCACAGTATGAGCATCATGAGACTAAAATGTCGGCGATTCAAAACGGCAGATTCAACAAACCGCATATTAAAAGCGGCTAGAGCTCCTAATTAAATATATATTTTTATCCATGTGAGAGCTATTGAGCTCTGTGAAACAGCCAATCAGAGCAGAGCTCATTAATATTCATGAAGCTTCCAAATTAGGCAAAAACAGCCTTTCATTCTAGGGGCAAATCCTAGGGTTGTAAATGGACCTGTAAAACCATTTCTGGAGATTTTTTGCCCTTTCCTATGCCATATACCTTCTATGTATATATCAGAGAACAATTTTAAATATTCTCTCAATGCATTCTATGGCACCTTTAATTATGAACACATTCGTTTTCTGTAGAGGCTAATGAACCGGAAATCTCGCCCATAGGCACGTTAAATGAGTAGTTCACTTCCAGAACAAAAATTATAATGTACTCACCCCATTGTCATCCAAGATGTTCATGCCTTTCTTTCTTCAGTCAGAAAGAAATCATGTTTTTTGAGGAAAACATTTCTGGAATTATCTCCATATAGTGGACTTCAATGGTGCCCACGAGTTTGAACGTCCAAAATGTCGTTTAAATGCAGCTTCAAATGGCTCTAAACGATCCCAGCCAAGAAATAAGGGCCTTATCTAGTGAAACTTTCGGTCATTTCCTAAAAAAAATAAAAATGTATATACTTTTTAACCTCAAATGCTTGTCTTGTGTAGCTCTGTCATGCGCATGCGTACTTTGTATAATCCTTAATACACTTATGTCGAAAAACTCCCATCTCATATTCTCCTCCAACTTTAAAATCGTCCTACATCGCTGCAGGAGTTTACAAAGTTAACATGCAAAGGTCAAACGCCCTTTACAAATAAATAAATAAATAAAACAGCCTTGTAAGATGATTTTACAATTTTGAATTTACAAAAGGTGGATACTTTTGATAAAAAATTACTTTCTTGGTGAGCATATGAAACGTCTTTCAACAAAAAAAGTACCAATCCCAAACTATTTAACAATTGTGTGCAACAAAATTTGTTAACAAATAATGTTACGATGTAGTGATTGCTTGTTGGACTGTTCGTGTGTGTTTTCCTCGGTGTTTATTCTCATCTTTTGTAAGATGACTTGAGACGCGTGCGGGTCATTTGCAGGGCACTGGCTGCACTGTCACTTCTGCTGTAACTGCACCAGAAAAGAAACAGAGACGTATGACATTGATGTATTACCCAACAGGGAGGAGATGACGTTTTTCCGCTCTGAAACAGGTACCCAATGTTCAGCTATACTTTTACGGTATATTTCAGCACTAAGCAGATAATTGGCCTGTATTCAAGCAGTTCACTCCCAGTGTAATTCTGTCATGCTTAGACAGAAACAAAACGGTGGTTAAAATAAAGCACTATCGTTTTAAACCACCCGGAATATTTTTGCTTTCTATAACCACGTAACCAGACACTGGGTCTTGACACTTATCCTTTAATAAGAGTGCTTATCTGTTTTTGGAGCCATTCACTGCCTATTATGTTTAAAGGGGCTATATTTAAAGGTGTGGTGTAGGCTGTAGTCATGAAAACGAACTTTTCGCAAAACATCACCCAGGATGTCTTCGGTGTCTTCCATTTCAGTGGAAACCTCATTATACCTTTCTGGGGAATTAACTTTTTTCATTTTCAGTGGAAAAAATGTCTATCGGGTAGTGGTTTAAATTACGACTAAAATGTTGTAAGACAATATGGGGTAAGTTGTCACAATGGAACTTGCCATTAAGCAAAATGTAAACAGTAAAGTAATTGTGAAATGTATTAAACAAGCTCTATGAAACAATGTAAAGGTATATCAAGCCATTGTTTTGGCCAACAAATTCTGCAATGATATATACAGTCAAGCCCAAAATGATTCATACCCCTGGCAAATTCTGACTTAAAGTTACTTTTATTCAAGCAGCAAGTTTTTTGTTTTTGTTTTTTGACCAGAAATGACACAAACTTCTTCCAAAAGATAATAAGACAATGTATAAGAGGCATCATTGTGGAAAAAAAAATATTTCTCAGCTTTTATTTACATTTGAACAAAAAGTAGCATGTCCAAAATTATTCATACCCTTCTCAATAATCAATAGAAAAGCCTTTATTGGCTATTACAGCAATCAAACGCTTCCTATAATTGCTGACCAGTTTTTTGCATATCTCCACTGGTATTTTTGCCCATTCATCTTTAGCGATGAGCTCCAAATCTTTCAGGTTGGAGGGTCTCCTTGCCATCACCCTGATCTTTAGCTGCCTCCACAGATTCTCAATTGGATCTAAGTCAGGACTCTGGCTGGGCCACTGCAAAACGCAGAAGACCAGAAGTCTTCTTCTTTGTCCAGATGAGCATTTGCAAAGGCAAAGCGGGCTTTTGTGTGCCTTATCTGGAGAAGTGGTGTCCTTCTTGGTCTGCATCCGTGGAACCCAGCGGTGTGCAGTGTCCGTTGGACTGTCGGCCTTGAGATGTTGCCACCAGCAGAGCCCAGATTCATCAGGATGGTCTTGGTGGTGATCCCTGGATTCTTTTTTACCTCTCTCACTATCCTCCTGGCCAGCACAGGTGTCACTTTTGGCCACAACCACGTCCTCTGAGATTTTTCACAGTGTGGAACTGTAGCCACTGGAACTTCAAAACATTTAGATCTGGTCTTATAGCCCTTTTCTGACTTGTGAGCAGCCACAATGCACAGCCGCAGGTCCTCAGTGAGCTCCTTTGTCTTAGCCATGACTGTCCACAAACCAACAGCAGAGAGCTTCTGTTTTTCACCAATGAATCAGGGTAATTAGGATGCTATAGAACAGCTTGGACTGTTTGGAATAGTATAAAACTTTGGATTTTCCCATAGACTGTGACAGTTTGCAAAGGGTATGAATAATTTTGGACATTCCACTTTTTGTTCATGTGTTACTTAACTTTTACGTTACTTTTGCATTACTTTTTAAATCTTGACAGGGCTTGCTTGTTTTTTTTTAGGTAAAAAGTTTGATTTTTAGCTAATGTAAAAGCCCTTTCACACCAAAAAGTGAAATGAATAAGCCTAAGGCTGAAGGAAAAGTAAATTCATGTATGTACAGTAGAACTGTAGGAAAAGGAAGTTCGACACCCTTCAGCAATGAGAAAAATGAAGCACAAATGTTAGTTAATCTAATTGCGATATTGCCAAGCGATGGCGCTATGGAGCCATTTGCTTTTTAAAAACATTTGAATAGATTTTACATTAGATTATCAACTCG
Organism: Garra rufa; assembly: GCF_049309525.1. NCBI lineage: Eukaryota > Metazoa > Chordata > Actinopteri > Cypriniformes > Cyprinidae > Garra > Garra rufa. The sequence goes on from NC_133369.1 coordinate 20,724,422, forward strand.
GAATATATGCTAATTTGACTAGAAACACTGGAGAGCGAAAATGCAAAGCATTCTTCAGGTTAAGACTCAGGCATTTTAAAGAAAAAGGTGGATAGAAACAATCAATGTTCTGAGATGCACGCTCAGTACTGCGCATTGGCTGATTTAGCCTGAAAAATAAGCTTTTTTGAACGCTATTGAAGCACAAGGAACAATATTTATGATACCATTGTTGTCAGATTCAATTCAGTTTAATTTAATGAAATTTAATCGTAAGCTTGGTGAACAGATTTGGAGAGTTTGATGTTTCCCCATTCAAAGAGATTTCCCCATTCAACTTGCATGCCTGAGAGGCGTTTCAAAGATGGCCGCCAAGTGACATCCCTGGTGAAAAAAAAAAAAACAGCTAAAACCAGCCTAGGCTGGTTGGCTGCTTTTAGCTGGTCAACCAGGCTGGTCGGGCTGGGAGACGACCAGCTTAAACCAGCTGGGACCAGCCAACCAGCCTAGGCTGGTTTTAGCTGTTCTTTTCAGCAGGGATGACTTGCCTTAAAGGGACTAGCACCAGTCTCATCCCCATAGTCTGGACAAACATTCCCGGATGGGAATGTTCCATTCTCAGTATTATGTCACTGTGACTCCCTGTTTAACCAACAAGGTCTGGAATTGATGTATGGAGCTTCAGACTTGATCTAACCCATTCACTAATGACCTATAGTAGCCTACCTCTTACAAAAAACATTTAATAAGATCTCTTCTTTTCTAAATGGTTATAGAGCCGTAATAGGACGTGGAAGGGTTAGAGGTAATGGTATTTATACCAAACAAAATCTTGAAATAAACAAAAATGTAATAGTTGCCACACAGTTATTTAGTTAAAACCAGGACTCAGATTCCTATTGAATTTGCATGACTTTCAAGAGTTTATGGACATTCTGTAAATGCCACATACAAATATGATTCACATGCTTCCAATGCTGTTAAACAGCGTTGAGACAAAGGACAGCACACAGTGATTTAAAATCACTCTCTGTCACTTTTGAACCTAACTTCATATTTTTGGTTAAAGAAATTTCGGAAACATCAGGTCAGAGCCTTGGCAGATGGTGATGGATGAGTTTCCAGACAGGAAATGTGGAAAAAGAGTCGACACTTCCAGCAGTATTAATACATCCTGTTCTTTTATTTCAGCTGTCTTGCTGGCATTCTGACACCTTTATAAAATCTTTATGAAAGACTTCATAAAGCAACATTTTATTGCCAACTTATAACTTTGAGCATTTAATGTGTTTTTCCATCCCCTGAGTGCTACTATATGGTTTAAAGCTACATTTTTATTTCCAAAAAAAAATCCTGACATTGTCTTTAAAGTGTGTTGAATTTTATTTCAGTAAACCACAGAGAAAACATTTACTGTATGACGAGTATCATATCCCAGAATCCAATGTTTGCAATGTCAGGGTTTATCCAAACTAACTCAAACTTCCTGTGAGCGAGAGGATGAAGGGAGGGAAGGGAACAACAAAAGAGTGAAACAGGCAGAGAGGGACAGAAAAAGAGACATGCAACACAGACAAGGTGGAGAGACTGTCCTCCTTTTGCCTTTTGTGAAGATGTTCAGCTTCATTTAAATGTTCAGTTTCATTTAAGGGTCTTCAAGAGGTGTAGGGGGCGTTTTAGGGTCTAATTTGAGTGTCAACGCTTTTGTTTCACACTCCAGATCAACTTCTCATCCTTCTACATGTACAGGTAAGCTGTTACATTTTGCTGTGTGTCATTACTGTGTGATGATGCAAATTATTGTTGTGCCCTTGATGATACAAAAGGTCCACAGCTAGTGTTTTCCATGCCATCCTTAAATGTTCTGTATAAAGTTCTTGTAAAGGATTAAAACAATGAATCAAGAGCTATTTATATATTTTAACAGCTATAAATATTAAACTATATATTATAATGTATATAGTTCCAGTACATTTTTATGTAGATTTATTATTTTATTGAGTCATTTATTGTTTCTTTATTGGACACAGATGGTAAAATGTAATCACAAACACTGCGTGTGTTTGTATTTATATATTTTTTGAATTATATAAATTATATCAAAATTACGTAAATTATTTAGAGTAATTTACACACAAACACACATTTTTCTAAAGAAATTTTGACATTTAGTCATTTATTTTTTCTTTATTGGACATATAATTTTATATATATGTGTGTGTGTGTGTGTGTGTGTGTGTGTATATTTTAGATTTATTTATGTTTTATTTTCTATAATTTATATAATTCCAGTACATTTTTATTTAGATTTATTATTTTTTTAGTCAGTCATTTTTATTTTATTTTACACAGATGGTTAAATTGGAAAATTATATCAAAATTATATAAATTATTTAGAAAAATGTGTGTGTCATTATTATTTTTCTAAATAATTTATATACAGGGTTTCCGCGGGGTCTTAAAAAGTCTAAAATTTAAAAATCAAAATTTTAGGCCTTAAAAAGTCTTAAATTCGCTGTTCTAGGTCTTAAATAATTTTACACAGGTCTTATTTTTCCGATGTCCATGTAACGCTACCTCTAATGCTCATTTAAATTCTCTTTTTGTGGTTTCCGTGGTGTTGTAGTTCTTTATTTCACTATTCCAAATATAATTTGCTGTATTTAAACTACAAATGAGACCAGCATGCAATAGCCAATCAGCTTTCTGTTATTGCCGCGAGTCTCTCCCGGATTGTACCGCAGAAGTAAAATGGATTTAACTTTTTAGCTTTGGGGAAGTGCAAGTTTAGTGATACTTAGCTTGAAAAAAACTGAATAAAGGGCTTGGCTAAGGCCAGTTGCTAACAACTAGATTTTTTTCTCCCTCTGTGGAAGTTACTTCGTCTTCAGAATCGCAGTAGCAGAATACAGGTCAAACTACCTTTTTCTGTATATAATGTTATCAATAATAATAAGAAATATAGGTAGAGGTAGCTGAACGCCAGCGTTCAAAATACTTTTAAAAAGGTTTTTTTTACTTGCCCGACCGAACAAACCGCCTGATTAAAACTGAAGTGACAAAAACAACTAGTGAAGCATCCAAAGGCAAGAAAGATTCATATTTTAATACATTAAACGTAAACAGAAATTGATAATGGATAGTGTATTTCTGGTCTATTTGTGACATACTTTAAAACAAATGAATGTAACAGCACTCTAAAGAAACACACTGAGGTAAAAATTTAAAATGTATAGTTTATTTATAACATGATATAGTTCAGTAATATACCAAGTGAGCTTTTTGCTAAAAATTCTCACAATTACAAATGTTACATTAATTTTAGCTCAATAAAAAAGTAGTTAGTCAAGTAGTTACTTACATATTAGACAATATGCAACATTAGCAGAAGCATTCTCCTAGCAACGTTCTGCTATGATTCAGCGTTTTGATTGAATCAGTTGAAATAACTCGCTCATGAAGTGACTTACCGCCACCTGCTGGTACCGCCACCCAACATTTCTAATGTATATATTTATAAATCAATAAATGTATTTAAAACATTAATCTCACTTTTAATTTTGCAGTGTAAATTATGTAATCTCACTGCTAACAGCCATTTAGAATTTATTGATAAATTCATGAAATAAATTTCAAAGGTAATGCATACATTTCAAAAGTAAAAAAAAAAAAAGGCCTTTATAAAGGTAAATCAAATATGCAGATTTAAGATGTAAAAGCTAATAGAGCACTGATGAAAATATTGCTTCAGAATTTTTTTTTTTACATCAGATATTTCTAGTGGTACTCTAGTGGTGGGGATTATTTTGTGTGGAATAGTATCTGCTGATATGAAAAGTTCACTGTATATTGTAGTAATAAATTTAATTTATGACAGCCATGAAATTGCGTTTACTTTTTACATTAAACACATTAAATATTACATATATGCATGTAATATAATATCTATTTCCATTGCAGGTTTCGGTCTTAAATTTCATATAAGGTGGTATTAAAAAGGTCTTAAAAAGTCTTAAATTTCACTTGTTCATATCTGCAGAAACCCTGTATATAATTTTGATATAATTTTCCAGTACATGTATATCTTTTTTTTATTAAATTATATCAAAATTATATAAATTATTTAGAAATGTAACACACATTTTTCTAAGAAAATTTGACATTTAGTCATTTATTTTTTCTTTATTGGACATATAATAATGTGTGTGTGTGTGTGTGTGTGTGTGTGTGTGTGTGTGTGTGTGTGTGTGTGTGTGTGTGTGTGTGTGTGTGTGTGTGTGTGTGTGTGTACCTGGTATTCATCACGTTGTGGGGACCAAATGTCCCCACAAGGATAGGAATACCAGTAGATTTTGACCTTGTGGGGACATTTCTCAGGTCCCCATGAGGAAACAGGCTTATAAATCATGCACAATGAGTTTTTTTGATGAAGTAAAAGTGTGCACAATCTCCTGTGAGGGCTAGGTTTAGGTGTAGGGTAGGTGTAGGGCGATAGAAAGTACGGTTTGTACAGTATAAAAACCATTACGCCTATGGAATGTCCCCAAAAAACATGTAAACCCAACGTGTGTGTGTGTGTGTGTGTGTGTGTGTGTGTGTGTGTGTGTGTGTGTGTGTGTGTGTGTGTGTGTGTGTGTGTGTGTGTGTGTGTGTGTGTGTGTGTGTATGTGTGTACCTGGTATTCATCACGTTGTGGGGACCAAATGTCCCCACAAGGATAGGAATACCAGTAGATTTTGACCTTGTGGGGACATTTCTCAGGTCCCCATGAGGAAACAGGCTTATAAATCATGCACAATGAGTTTTTTTGAGGAAGTAAAAGTGTGCACAATCTCCTGTGAGGGCTAGGTTTAGGTGTAGGGTAGGTGTAGGGCGATAGAAAGCACGGTTTGTACAGTATAAAAACCATTACGCCTATGGAATGTCCCCATAAAACATGTAAACCCAACATGTGTGTGTGTGTGTGTGTGTGTGTGTGTGTGTGTGTGTGTGTGTGTGTGTGTGCATTTTGTATTTTTTTTATATTTATTTATTTATTTAATTTATATAATTCCAGTACATTTAGATTTTTTTTTTTGTCATTAATTTTTCTTTATTTTACACAGATGGTAAAATGTAGTCACATATACTGTGTGTGTGTGTGTGTGTGTGTGTGTGTGTGTGTGTGTGTGTGTGTGTGTGTGTGTGTGTGTGTGTGTGTGTGTGTGTGTGTTTTGTTTAAATTTTTCTAAATAATTTATATAATTTTTATATAATTTATTTAATTCCAGTAAATTTTTATTTAGATTTCTTTATTGGACATACATGTTCCCAAATCCTGTTTTTTTTTTTGTCACAATTTCTTGTCAGTGCCTATTACAAAGCAGTATTTTAGGGATCCTTCTAGAGCCAAAGCATTGAGCCTACATCAAAAGCTGTGACGGCGACTCAGAGATATTTATTTGGACAGCATTAATGCATCACTGTCTCTCATAAGAGGGCCATTCGTTTTGTTGTTGTCTTTGAGGATGGCATTCCCTCTTTATATCTGAGAGGTGGCTTTTCAGTGACGTTTAGCTAATATACTTTTCTTAACAGGAGGAATACATTTTTTTTACTCTCAGTGCCAAAAAGTAACAAAATTAGTCAAATGTTATTTATTACAGAGCAACGTAGCTTAATTTTAATCACGCAACAGTGCTTGACGTTGTTCAAATATTTAAAGTAATTCTGTGGAGCTTCATCTGTGATGTCTAAACAACTTTATTTTGGTCAATAAATATTGTATATTGTTCTGCCTTTTCAATTAAGATGTAAATTGAGCAGAGGCCCGAGTAAATAAACACGCGAAAGAGCCAGAAGTCCGATGCCTGCTCCGAATTCATTTGCGTAATAGAGGGATACACGTTTATTCCCACGAATCTCAGTATCCAAACAAATTCTTCCCATTAGTCTTAATTATAAACACATCTCATTCTGAAAACCATCTGAACTGTGCCAGACTGTAGGCACCTCTTCGTCAGAGGCTTCCAGGCTGTTTGTTTATCAGACTCATTCTTCCTGCGATGGAAGGAGAGCATATTTGTTTTAGCAGGCAATTTTCCATGATGCCACATTGTACCATGTGACAAGGGTTCGAGATGTAGACACACGCAGGCTTAGGACTGTCATTTATTTTTATGTTTGGCATACCAAACCTAGGTAGAACTTGACCAGAGAAACAGTTTGTTTGGATTAGCCCACTAAGTTGTATAGCATACTGCAAGAATATAAACTGTGTGTGTATGGTAGACAGTTTGTAACTATAAATGTTATAGTAAATTAGCTGAACCATTCAGCACTGATTTCAGTTTTAGTTACACATGTACAGATGAAGTCAAAAGTTTACATACACCTTGCAGAATCTGCAAAATGTTAATTATTTTAATAAGAAGGATCATACAAAATGCATGTTATTTTTTATTTAGAACTGACCTGAATATGATAGTTCACATAAAAGACATTTACATATAGTCCACAAGAAAAATAAATTATAAAAACAACCCCGCTCAAAAGTTTACATACACTTCCACAGCTGTTTGTCCTGAACAGTTAAACTGCCTGCTGTTCTTCAGAAAAATCCTTCATGTGCCACAAATTTCTGTGATTTTTCAGCATTTTTGTGTATTTGAACCCTTTCCAAAAATGACTGTATGATTATAAGATCCATCTTTTCACACTGAGGACAGCTGAGGGACTCATATACAACTATTACAGAAGGTTCAAACACTCACTTCTCCAGAAGGAAACACAATGCATTAAGAGCCAGGGGTTGAAAAATTTTTGAATTTGAAGATCAGGGTAAATTTCACTTATTTTGTCCTCTGGGGAACATGTAGGTATATTCTGAAGGGCAGTACTAAATGAAAAAAATATGATATTTAGGCAAAATAAGAAAAATGTGCAAATCTTGATTCTGTTCAAAAGTTTTCATTGTTTTTCCTTCTGGAGCATCAGTGAGCCTTTTCTAATAGTTGCATATGAGTCCCTCAGTTGTCCTTAGTGTGAGTAGAGAATATTTGAACAATGTTCATACTTTTTTAACTTAAAAAAATTGTCTGAGAATAAAAATAAAAGAAGAAATTCATTGGTATTAATGTGTGTGTACTAAATACTAACTAATTGAATTTTGCTTGTTCGACAGCAAGCCATATTTTAACCATTTAATTTAGTTTAATTTCATTTCATTTATTAACAGATATGTGCAGATTTATGTGTTTTAAATATTTATTTATTTAGAATGCAGAATCTCACCTGTTTCATTCATACATTTTATTAGTTTATGTTAAAACTTTTACATTTGGGCCAAAATTGTTTTGTTTTTTTCCAGTGTACAAATAAGCAGCTTAAAAATGTCCACCTTGTGTAACTGCAAACTTTGTTTCTCTTTGATTTCTGTGCAGATCCAGCCCCCAAACCACAGAGATGACCCTAACGGAGGGTTCATCGAATCTGAACCTCACATCAACATTGATTCCTCCCCTAACAACCAATACTTCTCCACCATACCGTGAACCTTATTTACACAGACTGGCCCACTTGGATGAAGGTCTCTATAACGACTTTTACAGCCTGTGGATAGCTCTGGTGGTCATCAACACCCTTATCTTTATGGTAGGGATGACCCTGAACAGTCTTGCGTTGTACGTCTTCTGCTTCAGGACCAAGCCGAAGACCACGTCAGTCATCTACACCATTAACCTGGCGGTGACGGACCTGTTGGTTAACCTCTCCCTTCCCACTCGTATCATACTGTACTACAGTGGAGGAAAGTGCCTCAACTGTTCCTACATGCACATATTCAGCTACTTCGTCAACATGTACTGTAGCATCCTCTTCCTCACCAGCATCTGTGTGGATCGCTACCTGGCCATCGTTCAGGCGGAGGCCTCACGGAAGTGGAGGAACCCCAATGTGGCCAAAGTGGTGTGCGCCTGCATTTGGCTGTTCGCCATTATCGTGACCTATTCGCTTCTCACGACGGCCTTCAAGCACTCAGGCTGCTGCCTTTCCAAACTCTTCGCACTAACTGTTTTTGAGTTCTTCCTGCCGATGGTGATCATCGTAGCGTTTACTATTCGAATCATGTGCGCCCTTTCCAGCCCGGGTCTCATGCAGCAGAGCCGCGACAGACGCATGAAAGCCGTACAGCTGCTGTCGACCGTTCTGGTGATCTTCACCGTCTGCTTCACGCCGTTTCACGTCCGTCAAGTTCTGTTTTACTTCCACCCTGATTTGCCTCATCATGTGATTGTGTACCATGTGACTGTCACCCTCAGCAGCCTGAACAGCTGCTTGGATCCTGTGGTCTACTGTTTCGTCACCACTAATTTTCAGTCTACCATGAAGAGATTTTTCAGGAAGATGGAAAGGGAGCAGACGAGCGGAGACATTGTCAGCATGCAGAAGAGCTCTAAGGGTTCAGGCCCTGTGACTGCTATAGCTAATAGTATAAGGATAAACATGAGCCCCATCCAGCAGGGAAGCCGATCTACATAGAGTATTTTAGATGGTTGCCATTACCATGTTACACTATTGCAAAACCAGTGGCATCGATGGACATTTGTGAATTTGTTTCGCTGTGTACTGTAAATACCTTGATGTAGAGATTTTATGAGGTAGTATTTCACTGTCATGTTTATAACTACAATGACTATGTAGCAATCTATGGGGGCCTGTTTATCTGTTAATCTATGAAACTGTTCTCTTGCAGTTGTGAGTTTATATCTTGCAGTTTTTTTGCATATGCGTGTATCATGCAATTCTGACTTTTCTCACAATTGTAAGTTAATATCTTGCAATTCAGATTTCTTTTCTTGCAATTCTGATTTTTTTTCTCAAAATTGTGAGATATAAACTCACAGTTGCGAGTTGTGAAGTCAGAATTTAATTGTGAGATATAAAGTTTTTTCTTGTAATTCTGACTTTTTTATCACAAATGCAAGTTTGTATCTCGCAGTTCTGACATTTCTCACAATTGTTTGTATCATGCAGTTCTGACTTGTGAGTTTATATCTCACAATTCGCTATTTTTTTGCTAATTCTGATTTTTTTTCTCAGAATTGTAAGATATATACTTGCAGTTGCTAGTTACGAAGACTTTTTCCATGAATTGTGAATTTATATTGCAAGTTTTTCTCACAAATGCAAGTTTGTATCATGCAATCCTAACTTTTTTCTCACAATTGTGAGTTTATATCTCGCAATTCGCTATTTTTGATTTTTTTTCTCAGAATTGTAAGAAATATACTTGCAGTTGCTAGTTACGAAGACTTTTTACATGAATTGTGAATTTATATTGCAAGTTTTTCTCACAAATGCAAGTTTGTATCATGCAATCCTAACTTTTTTCTCACAATTGTGAGTTTATATCTCGCAATTCACTATTTTTTTCTCGTAATTCTGACTTCTTTCTCAGAATTGTAAGTTTGTATCATGCAACCCTGACTTTTTATCTCACAATACTGACTTTTTCTCAGAAGTGTTTGATATAAACTTGCAATTGTGAGTTGCAAGATACAAAGTCAGAATTTTGAAATATAAAGTAACAATCCTGACTTGTTTTTCTCAGAATTGCGATATAAAAACCTGTGACTTTTTTCTTGCAGTTGTGAGTTTATATCTTGCAATTTTTTTTGCATATGCGTGTATCATGCAATTCTGACTTTTCTCACAACTGTAAGTTAATATCTTGCAATTCAGTTTTTTTTCTTGCAATTCTGACTTTTTTTCTCAAAATTGTGAGATATAAACTCACAGTTGCGAGTTGTGAAGTCAGAATTTTCCCGCAAATGCAAGTTTGTATCACACAATTCAAAACAATATTTCGCAATTCTCGCTTTTTACTTGCAATTCAGATTTTTTTTTTCAAAATTGTGAGACATAAACTCACAGTTGTGAGTCAGAATTACAGATAAAAACATGCAATTCTAACTTTTTTTCTTGCAAATGCGAGATTGTATCTTGCTATTCTGACTTTTCCGTCAATTGTGTTTATATCTCACAATTCTGAGGTTTTTTTCTCACAAATGCCAGTTTGTATTATGCAATTCAGACTTTTTTCTCATAATTGTGAGTTTATATCTTGCAATTTTTTCTCGCAAATACAAGTTTGTATCTCGCAATTCTGACTTTTTTCACAATTGTGTTTATATCTCACAATTCTGACATTTTTCTCGCAACTGCGAGTTTATATCTTGCTATTCTGACTTTTTTTCTCAGAATTGTGAGACATAAACTCACAATTGCAAGTTATAAAGTCCAATTTTGAGGGGATAAAACACTGATATGTTATCAGAATTGCTAGTGTATATCTCACAATTCTGACTGTATAACACGCAATTGCGAGTTTATTTCACGTGATTCTTAGAACAAACAGTCAGAATTGTGAGTTTGTATCATGCGTTTCTGAGAAATAAGTCAGAATTGCGAGATGTAAACTCGCAATTGCGAGAAAAAAATTACCTTTTTTATTTTTTATTTGGGCTTCCATAGGGCACTATATGCCACCACATTTTTAAGCTTGCAGTGCTTTAGCGCAGGGGTTTTCAAAAATGTTTGATGTCAAAGACATCTGTATGTAGTGTGCACATGAAGAAGGATGAAGACTTATATTGCCTATATAGTTCCTGTACTGAAGCCAAAACAAATTATTAAAACATTATCTGGAATATATTGTCTTTAATCTACTGTATATTTTTTCTACCAACAATTAGAGTAAAATTAGATGTCCACTACCGTTTAAAAATTTGGGGTTGCTAAGATTTGATAATGTTTCCGAAAGAAGTCTCTATACGCTTACAACGCCCACATTTTTTTAAATTAAAAAATACAGTAATATTGTAAAATATTATTACAATTTCAAATATTTGTTTTCAATTTAATATATTTAAAAAAAAAATTTTTGTATTGATAGCAAATCTGAATTTTCAGTAACCAGTGTCACACGATCCCTCAGAAATCAGTCTTATATCCTGACAGTAGACCTTATTCTACTCCAGATAAAAAGTACAAAAAACAGGATGAAATTATCTACAAATAGATATGTGAATAGAGTTTCTTAAGCAATTCAGGTTGAACTAGGTGCAATTAGTGAAGTATTTTATCTAAACACTATAATAACACTTATCTAATCTGTCAACTGACGTTATTTTGTAGCATTATAGTATTTTGTTATCAAATATAACTTCAAGAGACCTCAGTTACGTCTTTATGGCATGGTTAAATCGCAATGACTTACTGTATAAGTAATGACAAAGTCTTCGTGGCATCTAGGTTTTAGTTCACAGATTTTGACAGAGCGTTATTGCATCACCGCGATGAGGGGGATTTGCGAAACTTAACGACTGGCAACCTGGATCAGACAATAGATGCAGTACATCCGCGACCTGAGAGAGCAGGTACATTTGACTCTTTAACATCTTTCTTCATTTACTCGTGGATGTTCAAATGCTTTCTTTATCCATAAATGAAGATGCCTTTTATGAATCGGACCGCTCGTCGTGCTCGGGGACTGAAGGTATCAGCTAAATTTACTGTAGGAGCAAGTTAATTAGCAGGTTAGCAGTCCGGGCTAACAGTCTGTGTAAGCATTAATCAGAGTGATGATTCATATAAAGTTCAGCAAAATCCCAAATTCATAATAATTGCAACTCGCTCGCTCATATTCCCGCTCAGATCACTTCACACTCCCAAGTGATACAGTTGATAACATGATTATCGTGTGTATAACGCGAAGTATACAAATACTACACATCATCATCAGGGCACATGACTGCATGCAACAGTCTGATGATCTGGCAATCCTTTGAATCCAGGAAAAATGATAGGGGACGAGGTTTTAATGGTGATTTGCTAACGTTATTGATGTTTGTTTTGGCCAGGGAGGTTGTGTATACGTCTAACATTAACATCTCACATTGTAGTGAAAATGACTAGGTTTGATATTTGGTCTTTCAAGCGTACTTCCAATCACAAACAGAAAACCGTAACATGTTTAGGCATGATCTGAGCTGTATCATAGGCGTCTTAAAAGACTGTTGCACGTGATTCAGCGTCGCCACGTCCTCATCCCCTAATAACTATTTGACTTGTCCTCTTACATATATATTGTCCTCTTGTCTGCTTGTCACATTTTCACGTCAGTCTCTGACACAGGTGTCCATTCGCCCACCTGACTCTTGTTACAGCAGGCCTAGGCTGCTCTGGGGGTGAACGTTACCTGCCAGAAGCGTGTCTGGGTGTAGCCTTATCAGTGTAGTGCACAGGGGACGGACAGTTATCACAAGCGTCTCATGTAACCAGCAAGTAAAACTAGTGAGACATTTTGGCTGTCACTTTATGTGTCACTTCAGTTTTTTTAAACGTCTGGCGTATACCTATCTACTTTGCTTTATCTGGAACAGTATTTCTGGGTTAAACGGCTTTTGACATCAAATGAAACACAAGCTGGTTAAGGAACGAGGTATGACATGTTTTAATTATTACATGTGGGAGATGTTCGCTTGTTTTGTAACAAATTTGTACATATATGAACATTATTTTACTTATTTA